>NW_010413244.1:29153-35237 GCF_000710305.1 Buceros rhinoceros silvestris | reverse complement strand
CAGCAGGAAGTGGAATGGTGTGTCTCAGCACTTGGAGCTGCTCCTGTGCGAAAGCTGCATGCCCACCACTGCCTACACCGATGGGTCTGCAAGAGCTTTTCTGCCTTCAGCATGAGGCTTCCTGACCATGACACACAAACTCAGCACACAGCACGAGGAGGGCTTTATCCTCCTGAAGCTCAAGCATTTCACTCTGTGTGACAGAGCACAGAAAAATAGGTCTTCATTAGTTGGCACAAATTTCAGGCTGCGCAAATCCTTGTAGCAACAGTTTGTAACAAACCATCACTGAACCATGGTATTTTGCTAGCGAGTGTTATGAAGCCATTTTTCTTACTGCTTTGGGACCTATTAGGGCAAACATTTTACTATTCATGACACTGACCATAGAACTTTCTGAGCCATACTGAAAAAACACCATGGGCTGCCCAGTAGGTTTGAACTGTGTTAACCTTTACTGCCTTCTGGAAAAGTACTGTCTAAGACTCACTCTTCTGCACTGAAGAAAAATGATTCTTTTTCACACTAAACCTGCCTTATTCCAGTGAAAATTTAGAAAATATGAAGCTGATTAGACTTAACTCTATGTAACGTATATATAAAGACCTGAACATCTGCTGTGTGCAACCATTTATTTTGTCTGTCTAAAGAAGAAGGACAAAATGTTGGCCTGTGACTCAGATTAAAGGACACGAGTCAACAACATGCCACAAGAAGATCCAGCTGTCAAATCAAATTTATCATTTGTGTTAGCAGACTTGTTAAAATAGAAATAATTATTTCACATTGGACTTTAGATAATTGGGTCAAAATTTTATTTACAAAACAGAGGAAAAATAAGCTGCCATTCTGTTTTTATTATAACATTAGCTCCCACAGTAGTGTTCTGGTCTTAACTGAACTTCTGTCTTGGTGAGAGACACCACTGTTCTCTAAATGAATCTATGAGTAAGGTAGAAAGTACCAGATTCTTAGGCAAGCAAGTAGCTTAAGAATATTTATAATGTGGACAGTTGTTATTGTGAATCATGAGAGTTTATTCATGTGCATGCATACATGAACATCTCTCCGTTTGAGTGGACCCATTGTTGGCAGGAATAGAGCTGTACTGGTGTTCAAACATTTCAAAGTGTATTCTTTGTTGCAGGGGAATTATGCCTCTCTAAAGTGTCTCTCGGAAATTCAAAATAGCTCAGATACGTTCATTCAAGATTTTGCAGTTCTTATGTTCCTGAAACCAAGCCAAAAAATAAATACATAATTAATATTTTTTTAAAAATCACAAAACAAACCAAAACCGAACAACAAACAGAGAATTATTAAAATAGACTGAACACAACTTTTTGCACTGGAGCAACTGCAGTTGGTGCCATATGAAAAAAACTGTTAACTTCACCATTTAAATGCAGTTGTTCCCAGTTCAGATCCAGACACAAATCCAGTTTGTTTCTAGGAAGACAGCAGTAAGCTGTTCCTCTGGGTCAAACCTCTTCTTGCACAAATTCCTCTTTTCTGTCATAGGCTTTGTGCCCATGTAGGGCACACGAGGCAGCCAGTGCCCGACCGTGAGAAGTGCAGGCCTTGGTGGTGGCTGGTGAAGAAGGGGGAAATGGCTTGTTCTTTGCCACATCCAAACTGATTCCAGGTTATTTGCTCTAATTAAACCATCTTTAGAATTGGCTCTTATACCCACCTCAGAAGTCCTTTGACTCAGATGCACAGGTAAAGCTGAAACCGTCTCTTAAGGAAAGCTAAAGGACTGCCATCCAGAACTGTGAATAAACTCTTAGCCAGTATCAGTCAGCTTTTTTAGCTTTTCAGAGCAGCTGCTTAGTTCTTCAGTAATTACTTACTTCTACAAAAGACCGTGGCTTCAGAGTCTGTAAAGGAGAGTCTAAATTCAGTTCATTCCATAGCTGAGATACTAAGTTATCCCTTGCCTGTGTGTCTCTGTTTAATGTGTAATTACGCTTTCTTAATTGCATTTTATTACCACCTGTTTTTTCATTCTACGTGCTCCCTCTAGGTACAATTTTATTCATCCACAAGATGAAGGAATAGTTTTATTCTAACATTTTTGTAAATAGCTCGTTTTGTTTGCTTTTTAGTTGCAAGGTTTATTTGAAATTATAAAAAAAAATCCTAGATCAATCTTTCATATGTGTTTCATCACTCTCATTAAAAATACCTGATGCAGAAGAAAAAAAACCGACAAATTCCTACTCTTCGATGGCAGCTAACCTAGTGATTAAAAATCAGGATTAAAAATTTCAGCATGAAAGTTACCTGCTTCTGCACAACTTACTGCTACTAAGCAAATTCACAGACAATGACTTAAATCTTTAAAAATTGCTGGAATCAATCCCAACTTGATTTCTTGTGAAAATGTCTGGGAAGAAGTCTTCCTCTTGAGTGTTCCATGTTGTATCGCCCAGTTGTTACATTACCAGTTTGGAAGTAACCCACGGCATCTATCTGAGGTTTTCTCTTTTAAGACCCTTAGGTATTACCCATATTTGCCAAATCTTATTACCTACATAGGCAGCATCTGTGCAGTTCGGTTGACTCCAGTGGAATTATTTTTGCTAAAGAGCGGACAAAGTGGCTGTCCTGGATGCAAACAGCCTGTTGTGTGGCACTGTGGCTCTTTGTACTAGAATTCAAATAAGACCTCTCCGGCTCTGCACAAACTTGAGAAATTTGGCTCTATCTCAGCCAAAACCAGGACATACTGTCAACAGAATATCTTCTGGGTGGACTGAGGTACCCTATCAAGTGGACCTTCCTTCCAGGAAAGAAATGATTGGTCAAAATTTGAGCAAGAAACAGAACTAGAAACATTGCTGCTGCTGCTGCTCAATAAAAGGATGACGGTGAAGAATGTCTGTTGCTGGGGGGCAATTAGTTGTGGAAATGAAACACTGGAATAAAATTAGCTTCTTGGTATGTGTTGGGGACAGAGGGAGGAAGTGAAGTCATTCATAAACAGGAGGTTGAAGTACAAACATAGACAGGTGAAACGTGAGAAGTTACTGAAAACTCCTAGTAGGTCTGTCTTCCTTTTGAACAAGCAAGCTTGATTAGGCTTGTTTAGCACCAGATTCATTAATGGGTTGAATGACTTGGAGGTTAAGAACAGCAGTCTTCACATTTTAGGCCTGCCTGTAATCCCAAAAGCGAAATCTGAAGACAGAGCTGAGCAATCAAATTGTCTTCATGAAGTATGAGGAGGGAGAACTACTTCAAACAGTCATTTTAATCTCTAAAATTTGGAAGATGAAGGAGTGTATTAGGTACACCCGAGCAAGGGATTTTTATTCTCATCTGATTTCCAGATTCAGATGTAGTTTGTTTACTTTCTCAAGCTCCTTCTGCTCAGCCAGAGCCACACTGGTTGTGAAACAAAGTATGTGCCTGAGAAAATTTCAAGCCATGAAGTAAATCTGTCCAGGCTGAGGGTGCTGCTTTGCTTTGGGAATCTCAGTTAGGTTTTATTGGTACCTAAAGTACAACACATTGAAGTATGTTAAATCTTGTGGGTTTTTTGGATTGGGCTCAAAGCACATGGTAATGGAGTTACAAAGTGAATAAGGACTTGTACACAGTTTACTGTACCTCATTTATAGTGTGAGATATTTAAATATATTCTCCATCTGGTAGCACCAATTAGAAAAAGGGACACCAGGCGAAAGGTCAGGTGATGGTAGCATGAATCTGTCTGGCGTGGAATGTTTTAGCTTCATTCACAGGAGCCTGTGGTTTATGCATTAATGCATATTCTCACATATTTCTTTTCTGACTTGGAAATTCTTTGCAAGTAGTCATTCATTTTTTAGCAATTTGAAGAAGGCCTTCAATTTATCAGTATTTTGTGCTTGTGCTTGAAAAATTAAGATTTTTTTTTATTTTTAATAAGGCATTCAGTTTAAGATGTTTCACATGGTAAGTACTTGCTGAAATAAAGGATTCTAATGTAGTTAAAACACTGGACGGTTCATGCTATGTGGTCATAAATGGTTCATATCCAATGATCTGGCTGTTGTGAGTGTTGACTCTTCAGAGAGTAGAAAGCAATGAACCAGCCAGGATTTTAGTAAGCCTTCAACAAGTTATTTTCTCTGTGCTGGTATGTACAGTAATTTTGATAGGTCTTCCTGGTGCAACAGACTGTGAACTGAAGTTTATAATATTAACTTGTACTGTGTCATCTAAATCACCATACTCCTGCCAGAAGCACACCGCAAAAATAGTTTTGCAGTAAAAGGCAAAGAATGATGGTTGAGTCATACATGGGTCACTACAGAAACATTTAAAAAAATCATTACCAACTAATGGTTGCAGTGCAGAACACCTCAATTTGAAAGTCATTCTTTCTGTCAGAAACTTCTGTAGAAAAATAACAGGGTTAAGGTTTGCAGAAGAGGTTAGAAATTAAAGAACTGGAAAGATGACTTAATAGAACTCATACATATTTTACTTCTTTTAATACCTCTCTTTCCACTCCTCCAATACAGCTTCTAATGGATTCTCAAGTGACCCTTGGTTTTTCACTCTAGGGACAATTTTAAACATTTTTGTTTATATATAGGATAAAGTGCATCCATATGTCGACTTTATTCAATGTTCCTAATGATCTCTTGAAAACAGCACTTCTGTTGACAGCAATACTTCTTTGCTTTCAGTTAGGTATCTAAATTTCAGCCCCTCTGTTGGCATTGGAAATAAACAGACTGTCCAAAACAATCATTCTCCAATCTCAGACGTCTATTTCAGTATTGGATGAAGGTACTCATCTCACTGTATTAACTGCAGAGGGAGTCGAAATAACTAGTTCAGACTGGACGTCTGACTCTTAGGTAGCTGAAGATGAATCATATTTGTTCTATGCTATCATTTACTTTTTCCCCAGTAAGTGAAGAACGGATGATGAGTGGGTTTTTAAGAGTCATTGAGTCCCTCAGCTTCAGTGGTTTGGATTGTTTTCAATTTTAATTTTGCTTTCCAATGTCTGTAGCATTAATTCCCTGACAAATCAAAACAAAATCAGGGAGGCCTTTAAGAAAGAGAATGGAAGTAGTGTATGACAGAGAAAAAAAGAAGAGGGGTAAGAACCTCTGTAAGAATTGAGAATAGCTCTGGTGGTGTCCTGCGCCTGCAGAGAGAAGCCAGGCGTCAGCCATCTCCATGGCCTGTTTGGAGTTTGTAACTTCAGAAGATTAGACATGGGTATCTTCTTTTGTATCAAAAAATATGTGCCTGTAGTTTTTTAACTGTCCTAAAGGGGTTTTGAGTAGAATCTCAAATTTACATCCTCGCAGATAATAGAGCCTCATAGAGTTCTGTTTTTACTAGTAATGCAGAAGTGAAAGATGAGAAGTATGGAAAGTGGGGACAAAACCAAATGGATTACAAGTAGAATAAAAATTATTTGATTTAGTGGCATGCTGCCTTTTCTCTGTAACTATCATTCCCCTGTTTTATAAATGTGGTTTTTTTATTTGGGATTAGGCCATGTAAGAGCTACAGTGTTGTCTTATACTGGGAGAAAAGAGCACGGGGAGAAGCAAACCAACTGATGAGAATAAGTGCTAATAGCCTAATACCTCTACTTTTATAAAGTTGAATCTATGAGATGGTAAAGTGATTGCCTTAAAGAAAACCAAAGATTGTATTTCTGTAGGTATGGTAAAAATCCTATTGGAAGGAATCCCCAACACTTTTCCAAGACCCATCAAATCATTTTTTAAAGTCTTTCTGAACCAGCGCAACAATTTTATTTTTGTTAAATGGTAGCATGCTGCGGCTGAAACCAACTGATGCGGAAACATCATTGAGATATTTTTCTGCAAAGATGTTCATGTGCAAATCACAGGTTATGATGCAGAGCAGCAGATTATCTGTGAAATTTGATCTTACTCATTTTCTGTGGGTATGCATAGAATTAGAATTTCCAAACACAGTAAATTTAGCAGTTAGATGGTCCAAAATGCAGTTTCGTAAACATGCTGGTTTTACAAATTGTTTTTAAATGGTGGTTTCAAACGCAGAAAATGGTGAATGATCTTCTCAGATAGCATCTCAGCA
>NW_010413244.1:27301-29054 GCF_000710305.1 Buceros rhinoceros silvestris | reverse complement strand
CAGCAGGAACTTATTAGACAGCTCGGGAGGTGTGTACTTCAACTGATTTCTTTCTGTGGACGGGAGGACAGCGTTACCCTGATTGACCTTCAGCACATAAGATGCAAGTAGTTTTTTGACCACCTAATACACAGTGGAAAGAGAAAAAGGTTTTATTTTAAAAGCGTATATATTTTACTGCATACTTCAGCTTTCTGGTGCATCTAACGTTTTTAAGGTATCCTTAATACCAAATAATAAATAATAAATATTTGTCTTACAGACTTTTAACACTTGATAGCTGTTAACTCTGGCAGAGAAAAATCATTCATACTATTGTGACGTAAGGGAAGTTCCACTGATTTTCAGCACATCTCTTCTACCTCTAATGCACTCACCAGCAGTGGACACGGTGCCTGTAACGAAACTGGCTCCATGCCAGGAATCTCCGTTTAAACAAATGTTTTCAAAGCCCAATGCCAGCCACAGCACCACAATATGTGAAATCCTATTTTTAAGAAGCCAGTTACACCTTTCACTGATGTTCTGTGTATTATAATGAAAAGAAGTTGTAAAGGATAATAAGTTGTTTTGTTTTAAGAAAATCATCTTCCAAAATAAATTTTGAAGGAATATATGATGATGTAATAAATCTAACTGTTCTTGAATAGTAATACCTTCTACAATCCAAACTTAGATTGCTTTTAAAATAAAGCCTGTAAAACTTTTAAATAATTAAAGCAATCAAACCATATTTACTGCTTTCCTTCTTGAGATTTTTAAATAAAACAGCAGGAAACCTTTTTTAACTATACCAGCACTGGAAACAAACAAACAGAATTCTTGGTTGAGAAACAAACTCAAAAAGTCAAAAAGCCTCTCTTATAAGCTTCTTCTAGGGGAATGATGCTTCATATTTCTTGGAAAAAGGACCAGCCTAAATGCTGTTCTTTAAAATGGCAGAAAATCTTTGACAGCAAAGAACATTTTGTATATTATCTGGCTTGGAATGTAGAACTTAAAATACCAGCCAGAGAGGATTGTACCCGTTTATGGAGGCCAAGGTAAAAGCAATTCATTTTCAAAGCAGTGGGACTTCTGGATGCTGAAGGAAGTTATCTTAAGACCTTAAGTGATGAAAACTTTTAAGTGCAGTGCTCACAGACAAGATAAAAAACACACTGCAGGAAAAATCTGCACACCCTAGAGTATCATGAATTTTACACTTCCTGTTATGCCATAGGAGTTGTTCAGGAAAGTGGAACTTCAGTTGACCAAGTCAGCAGTCTTTCAGATGCAGGAAGAAATCAGAGTTCCTGGAGGGGATGTCTTGGTTATGTAAAAAGTGTGAGTGGTGTACCATACCCATCATTGTAGGCTTGTGCCATAATTTAAAGTGGAGAAGGCTAATTGTTACTGTGGGCTGAGAAAAATTGATTAAAAAATAAGAATTATCATGCTGGATCATCAATGATCTGCTTCTGTGGGTGATGCCTGCTGTATCTTCCTTTTTTTGAGAGACTTAGATCTGCGGAAAACCAGATGTGAACATTAAATTACTTAGAATATTCACATGTTAAGAAGAATGTCTAACATAATCATGCCGTGCAGAGAAGTCTTCTGTCTTCTGTGGTATGCTGAAAAGAATCTGGAAATTTCAAGAAGCATCTTGTGTTTGTTAGAATAATTTTCTCGTTAGTTTGTTCTACTCATCAGCAATACGGATTTTCCTCTATAAGTATAGCAGTTATTGAACTATCTATAGAGTCCTTGG
>NW_010413244.1:22300-27242 GCF_000710305.1 Buceros rhinoceros silvestris | reverse complement strand
GGGCAGGAAAGAACCAGCTAGCTACAATTAGATTTGCCTTAGCAAAAGAGTCGTATATAGTACATCCCTAGAGCATAAGAATAATGTTGATGTTAGACAGTTAAGCCTTCAGAAGTGGTAAAATGGCAGTTAAAGTTGAATGAATAGCGTTAACTCTGCCCCTTGTGCACATATATTCTGATATTCCTTAATGACATGATTGCTTACAGTTTGTCACTTAATGTTGTATAATGTCACATATTGGGTCTTCTGTCGCTTTGTATCAGCCTCTGTTATTACATATGGCTAATAGAAGCAGAACTGTTAAAAATGAAAAGGAACTGATTTTCTATTGGCCTTCCCATTATGAGTACAGTTTAAAGTGAGTATGATTTTATATGTGTTTAGACCAAGATCATAGTTTTATACTCATTTTAAATTTCTGTAAATGTCTACTAGAAAAGAAATTGAGAAGTGGGGATTTGCAATGATTAGTATGTCCCAAAACACCTATTTTCCTGTTCAAGCACAATGTTTTATTTTCCTAGTATTTCCTATGGCTGGTTTAGCCCCAGCCAGCAACTAAGCACTGCAGAGCCACTTGCTCACTCCCCCACAGCAGGATGGGGAGAAGAGAATTGTAACGGTTCAAGTCAGAAAACTCCTGAGTTGAGATAAGAACAGTTAAATAATTGAAATAATATAATAATAGTTTTTTAAAAATTGTAATAAAAGGAAAATAACAGAGAAAGAGGAATAACCCAAGAAAGACAAGTGATGCAAATGAGAACCATTTCTCACCACCAACCGACTGATGCCCAGCCAGTGCCTGAGCAGTGGTCCCCCAACAACCTTCCCCATAGTTTAGTTGCTGAGCATGACATCATATGGTCTGGAATATCCCTGTGGTCAGATGGGGTCAACTGTCCCAGCTGTGTCCCCTCCCAGCTTCTTGTGCACCCCAGATCTCCTCGCTGGTGGGATGGTGTGAGAAGCAGAAAAGGCCTTGGCTGTGTAAGGGCTGCTGAGCAGCAACAAAACCATTCCTGCGTTATCAATGCTGATTCCAAATTATACCAACCCCATACCAGCTACTATGATGAAAATGAACTCAACCTCAGCCAAAACCAGCACGCTTAGATTTAAAATATTTCGGAAGATACATTACAGTAATAACAAGAAATGTGATTCTATTGTAGTACCTCTGTGCTGTGAAATACAGTTTGTTCTGCATCATAAACAACTCACCATTTAGGGATATCATTACCATTAAAATTTAGGTGAGTAGATGAAAATTATGGAAATATATGAGTTAATGGAAACTAGGTATTTTATTTGTGCCAAAAGGTACAAGTTCAGTTATCGTAGAGAAAATAGTGTTTAAGACTTGAATCTTCTTGCAAACATTTTTCTATTTATCTTCAGGTTTTTTCCTTTGTCCTTATCTTGCAGTGCTGATGTTTTCTAGACCCAGGTCAGCAAAAATACAGAGACATCCACCACCTACTTTAGTGCAACTTTGAAATCACAGTAAATACCTTAGTCCTCTCAAATAGCTACTTGGAACATATTTTGTACTGGTCACCTGTGCCGTTGAACAGCGTGATTGATGCGGTTACCGAATCATTTCCTGCCTTGTTTTGTAACTGTTCAATATTTTTCTTTCCCGAAATAGTTGTCATTTTCTCTTTTTCTGAGTTCTGTGAGTGCCAGTTGGACGAGCATTACCTTCGAAAGCTTTCTTCTTCTGGTATGCTTAAATATAGAGCATTCTATAGACAGCGTGAAAACATAGGAGTCTTTTCAGAAGAGCTGAGTGTTGCTGTCTGGTAGTTCCTGTAAAGAGACATTAAACTCCCCACGATTTCATCTGTGGTGCAGTCATGGGCGCAGCGGCTTTTGGTGAGTCAGTGGGGAGTCTGTGCAGCAGCTCCACTCCCTTTTCTTTAAACTTCATGTAGACAAATTAGAAATCAGCTGCAGGGAAAAGCATTCAAGAGATGTGAAACCAGAGGATTCCCTTGGTTTGTTCAGCTCAACAATAACAGGGCTAAAAAGAAAAAAAGAACGAAAAGAAAGTGATTTCATTTACAATGTACACATTTTTTTCATGGAGATATTTCAGGCATCTCATTGTTGTAGGGAGAGAGGTATTCCAGCCAAGTACTGGAAACTGAAGGCAGTTCAAATTAAAATGAAGGCATAAATTTTTGTGACTGGGGCCAACTAAATTACCAAAGAAAGAGAGGAGTGTCCATCTTTTCTCATCCTGAAGGCTATAGACCTTTCTGGAGGTGCTGTAGCAAACATAAATTAATAGGCTTAAGGCAGGGGTCACTGGCTGAAGTAGTGTCCTGCAGTGTGTGGGAGGTCAGACTAAATGATCTAATGTTTTTTTCTGACCTTGAACACCAAGCATTAAATGTGTAATCTTAAAATATACCCACATGCCTTTGCCTATCTTTGGAATGGTTTTTGATCTTCCCAAATCTGCAACCTTCACATGATAAATCTGACTTCTCTGTGCAATGCTTTTAAATTAGCCACATTTATGATGCAGAAATTAATAAAATTTAATTTGCCTTAAAACACAAAATTAAAAAAAAATACTCTCTCATGCTCAGTTCCATGTTTACAGATGTACTAATTGCTCAATGATGTTTTTCTAACCCAAGCATTGTTTCAGTAGCCTTTGGCAGCCTGGCTACTTTGAATCCGGAACTCTGAATAAATTACTTATAATACCCAGTATTTTTCAGTAACATTTTTCTTATTTGTGGTGTAGCAGCTGGCTGCTATCCCAAAATACATCCTTTTTCCCCTTATGATATTCTGTTTTGGGCGCAAATTAATATATCGATGAATAATAATAGTAATAATAATAATACTGAAAGGAGCAACAGTATCGAGTATCTCTTCAGGTACTTATCAGGACAACAGATAACCTTTTTGTGTTGCCTGTAGAACAGAAGCAAAAGCAAGAAGCAAAGCATATGTTAGTATAACATGAAAAGAAAGAATTTATAATATCTACTTGCATTGAGAAATTAATCTTGTATTATTACCAGAGCAATTCTAATTTATTAACAGATAGTGATTTATTCCCAGCACAAATTAATCAAATTGTATCATGATTGTAATCTGAATTACTCATCTGTTAAGGAAAAAGTAGTAAATATACTCAAAACCTACTTTAGCGACTGCTTTCATCAAAACATGCAGTGAAATATGCGTACACGCATGATACACTGCATCTCCACAGCCGTTGGATGAGGAGAGGAAATCTACGGTCATCGCAAAGTTGTTTTTTAGTTCAGTGCGCCAATGGCCATCAGCAAGAAAGCAGGTGTGGCTGCATACGCTTTAGCATTTCCATTCAGATCAGCAACGTTCTTCTGAAGAAAATACCCTGCTGGGCCCTACTTTGTCACATTTTAGTACATCCTGCAGATCAGTCTCACAGGATGCAGCCTGGGTTCATTTTGGACCAGGATAAACCAGGAAGTGACCAGCTATGAGCGGTCGCTGAGTCCATGGGATTAGACTGGAACAAGTGCTAAATAATACCCATAAAGTACGTGCAGTCTGGGTGTTAGGTCCTCAACCAGTGGCTCTACCAGTTTGCTGCCATTGAACCACACTATTTGCTAATGTAAATCTGTCTTCTCTTTACCAGTTAACAAAAGCATGCAGTGTCAGTTGATGATTTTTAGGAGATACTACAATGCTGGCAGTATTCCTAGGTGTTAGTTTTTCTCTTGGTTTTCCTTGATGTACAGCATTCCCTTTACTGTTGAAATCTGTCCAACCAAAATAAGCTCTTAGCTCCATGCAGTGACTATTGCCTTTCTGAATTAGGGCATCAGCCACCTCTTCCTTGGCAAGTCATGAATTAATAAGTCTTTTATGTATTCTTTAAGAACAGCAACAACAAAAAAATCCTTTTCCCTGGTGTCCTTGGTTTGTTACTGATTATAAAGATGCCTGTAGACTGCAGTACAGGAGAGACTACTCAGTCCTTTGCAGTGTCTCTCCTCCATTTGTTTAATTACAACACCAAAAAAACAGAGGTCTCTCTGAAATACTTGAATTCACCTCTTGAAAAAGATCACAGCTTCAGCTGAAGTCGGTCTTGAAACAGCCAGCCAGTCTTTCTGGTGGTTTGCTCGAAGCTTCAACCAACATTACATACTCAGAAACTTCTTGGAATGTTTTGGGGGTTTTTTGCTGGGGCAAATGCGATCTGGACTTCCCTCACCTTCTAGGTTAAAACAAGAGAGTTCCTCAGCTCTAAAAATGCCATCTCAGGAGTTCACTGTTTTCATGTAAAAGATAAGATAGTACTGACTCTGGGTTCTGAGTTAAAGTAACATAACAACACTACTGCAACTTGCTTTAGATTATTTCTCAAGAAATATTTTATTATTAACAGGAGCTCTAAATGATATTTCATTTATTTTGTTCTTTAATTGCAAGAAAAAGCATTTTTTCCCCCTCAGTGTAATAGTCTGGAAGTCTTTAGGCTGGTCTGCCTGTACTGTACAGATACAACGTACATAGATCTTTCCTGTTTGGTAAGGTGTTCCCTTAGCTTTGACAGCTACTGTGTGAAACAGGTGTAAGGATATAGGTGTTTTAGATTCATGCAGATAAATACAGACCTGTCTAACATTTGCATATGCTTGCTTGTTTGGGACGTCAGGAGCTTTGGCCCTCAGGTATCTCTTCCTCTGGGGCAGACTCAGTGTGATGGACATGCCTTGTGCTCACTCCAGCGCTCACCACCTTGTGGCAGACCAGTTGTCAAGATAGAAAGTTAACAGCAATTGAGAGCGTCAAAAAAAGAGAGGAGAGATGGGAGAGGCAAGATGAGAGTGTAACAGGAGAAGAAAGAGGGTAAAAGGAAAGGCTAGAAGGAAACTGGAATTCAAGGTAAAAGGAGAGATATTGAGAAGTAGGGAAA
>NW_010413244.1:0-22223 GCF_000710305.1 Buceros rhinoceros silvestris | reverse complement strand
GTTAAAGGGCAAAAGGAAGAAAAAGCAAGCAGTTTTAGGCAGGGACTTTTTATACATCTCATGCCCTTACGCAGTGAACTGGATTTTTGTGAACTGCAGTCTCAGAGATTTAAATTGCTCAGGCTAGCTCAGCAAGCAAGCTAAGACTAGTGTCAGTGCAAATTCTTGTTCAGGATTCACCATGTGTTAATATGTTCAACAAGTTTCAGGCCAAGCATAACTAACTCTATCAGAACTGCTAACTTATTGAAAGTCAACGGGTAGGACGTGCTGTCTATTAATTAAGCCACATGGTCTTTTCCATGCAGTTTCCAAGAACTTCAACTAGAATTAAGTCTGATGCAGTCTTTCAATTCTTATATCACGTAAACTAGCTTTTGATTTTGGGGGATCACTTGGCAACTCAAGGAGCCTTCAGCAAACAAACTCCACGTTCAAATCAAACACTTAGCATGTTTCAGCCTGGAGCTGCTTCCTAAAAAGCTCCTTCCAAAGTCCAGTGAATTATGTGGTTTATTTATTGCATGAAATATGTGTGGAGAAGTCATTGTTTATTCTTCTGTTGCCATCCTTCTTCATCTGTCTTCCTAACACAAGAGAGACTTGCAGAGTCCAGAAACATAACCCTCTGTTATGTTAACCCTCTGGGAGCATCTCTTGTTTCCTCTGCTCTGACACCTTATACCCCAAAATCTAAATGCAGACCCGCTCTGGCATAAGCATTGTTTGAGCTTATTAGTATAGGATGAGTAATCAATCCAACTTGCACACTAGCATTGTTCTGCATATGAGGCTGAAGTCTACTAATATGTGTCCCAGAAGGCATCACAGGAGTGTTTCAGAATGGATATGGGTAAAAGAATTAAAACCAACCTGTTTCCTTTCAGTCTTTATGTGTGTAGAAGGGAATCTCTGAGATGAACAGAAGTTTTTCTTCACTATAGCTGCATTAGGATCTAAGAAGCTGGCCATTTATCGTTTTAATTTCCTCTTTTTATTGCAGTCTTACAGAAACAGAAGATTTTTACTAGCTTCCTGATTTAAAAACATAAATCTGTCCATTATTTCTGCATGCTAGTTTAATGCTGTCAAGCTGTTAAAAAAAAAGAAAAGAAAAGAAAAGAAAAGAAGGCAAATTGACTGCTGATATTTCTGATATGGTGTAAAGCTTACTTAGAGTATATGGAGGCTGTAGCACTAGAAGAAGGAAATGGCATTAGGAAAGTGCAGATCTAATATTTTATGAGGTGGCATCAAAATCTCAACAGAGAAAGGCAGGTCAAATTACAGGCACATCCTCCTTGTCAATATTTATGTCTGAGGTGCTTTTAATGGCTTTGTACCATATGCGCACTGATACTGACCTTAACATGCACAGATAAAGCTGGGAATGTGTAGCTATTAATCCACACCTCAGCAGCTTGCCAAATTCTTTATTGTCCCATGATTTTAGCCCACTAGTTTTCTCTTTTAATTAAGTAACAACTGTGGAAATGTGATAAATTCTGTATGAAACAACTAAGCATACTTCTCAACTCCAGGCTGTATTGATTTCAGTCCAGCAGATCACAGCCATGGGGACAACGTGCCTGAAGGGTAACAAAGTGAACCTAGAACTCTGTCATCTCATTATTGTCCCCTGTTGTGACACCTTCCCGCTTCAGGGGATGCCAAGTGAGCAATTTTAGTCCAGCTGTAATCCTGTGTTTTGTTCCATGGATCAGCAAAGTGGGGTATTACAGAGTGCTGCAGCAGTCTCTTCCCCAGAGGATGAGGGCATCGCTTCTCTGCAGGCGAAGTGCATGATCTTGCTGGAGTACCCACCATCTGCCTGCCTAGAGCTCCTGGGAACAAGAGCATTTTATTTCTTTGTTGAAGCATATTATGTTAGCACATATATTTTGCACAATGTAATTTTGCACAATGCACAGAGTCTTTTTCAGTCACTTACATTTTCCAGCATTGCTAATTAAATCAACACAAGGGGACTCAGCTAACTGACTAAGACTGTCCCAGAATACAACAGCTTCTTCAAGCAGCGAGCAGCTCTTGCAGTGCTCCAAGACCCAAGTGCTGTCTTTCACGCTGAAGTACCATACTACGCAAAAGGTGCCTTTGATTGCCTAAAGACGTTGCTTTATTGGCTGGGCTTAGCAACGTACAATAACTAGAAAATGCTTATCGACAGACATTTCAAAGACCTTAATTTTTTTTTATTTAAAAATTCAAACCTATTTTTGTAGCTTTTTTTGAGAACAAGCTGATTTGAAACTACCTTGTGTTTACGTGCTGCAGATCTGCTGTTGTTGGCTGATACAGAGGCATGAGTTCATGCAGTCTGTGTCCCTGCCTAGAAGAGAAGAACAGTATTGTCACTGCAAAGACAACACTGTCAGCAGTAGGTATGTGGAAAGAATCTGCTTAGTCATCTGCTAATCTGTCTGTTGTATTTGGTGTTTAGTTATTTCTTTGCTTGAATTTTATCCTGCTAGCTTCTCTCTGAAACAAGTAGGAAGATTTTCCTTCTCATATATGGAAAAAAAGGTGGGGCTGTAGGAATTTTATCCTCCATGGCAGTGATTAGAGAGGATGTCTGCCCTGCCATGCTGTAGTAGCCAGACTCTGATGGGCAGTTTGGTTCTCTTCTTCCTTTGCCTTGGCAAAATGCTTGCCAGAGACAGACTACCAAGCATAACAGCCCGGAGTTTGACCCAGAGCAGTAGTTCCCCTGTTCTAAAAAGTTCCCTTACTTGCACCCGAGTGATTTTATGACAAATATTGCTGGACTTAATTAAGGTATAAGTAAGGCAAAATGACAAAGTTATTCTAGAGACATTCTGTAGCAAACCCGATGCATGGTCCTACACGGGCTATTGAGGCCTCAACAACGTCATTTTAATTTTTCATACTGAAGTATGATTCAATATTTTACCACAATTTACACTGCTTTGTTTGTGCTTTCACTGTGCACCTTCAAAGCTTTCCTAGTGTGATGAATGGTGCCAGAAAATTCTTTGAGTGGGTTTTGTATTAAGGTAACAGGTACTAACTGTCATACTGTTGTGTTACAATAGCTAAGTTTGTCACGATGAAAGATGCTTCACTGACAAATTAGTACTTTTTTCAATCTTAGTCCAAACCAAGCTTGGTTTGGAGTCCAAAGTCCAAGTCCAAACCCCTTGGCTTATTTATACTTCCACTTTCTTTCCCCAAACTGAAATTTATTCTTTCTGCCAGTCTTTTAATTCTTAGTAGTAATTATTAATCATTCTTCTAAGATTATTAAGCACTTTATAAGAGTGCACAAACAAAGAACAATGAAGTTTTAGATGTCTTCAGAAAGAAAATATTTAACCATCTGGGATACGTTAGAGTAATGGATGCCCCCAGCAGGGAAAGAAAACTTTTTGGTTAAAGGCTGTAATTACCAAGCCAGCCCAAAATGGAAACCTGAATAGTACATAGACTTGGAAATATGGCTGCTGCACTTTAATTGGGATTAACAGTGTAAAGCTCTAAATATTATGTCCACTGCTAGTCTAGATAATTTCTTGATTAATTTGCTTTTAAGCCTGATAATGACCTGTTCTATTCATGCTGCAACTTTTGTTCCAGAGAAGCCCAAATGCTCCACAGACTTCATCTGCTCCTGTCTGTCTGAAATGCAGGTTTCTTAGCACGTAGCATGTATCTCCACTTCAACACTATCCTACAAGGGTTAAATAGTGTATCCACTGGTCCTGTGGCCTCAGCATATGCTGGGGCTCTCACCCACCGTTGGCTTAGAAAAAGAACATCACTTGCTCAGTTTCTGGCATAACATTCATTTTGGGTTCATGAGCTGTGAAATTTTTTGTTCAGTTACTGACTGCTCACAACCCTGGTGAACTTGCATGGTAGCTGCAGGAAGTATCACTATGGACTTCAGGCTGAAAGGAAAATCACACAGAACTGAAACAGAGAGGACCATGTCACTTAATTGTGCTGAGTATTGTGATGTGTATAAAGCTGGAGGACAGACACCATCTCGAATTCTGGGCTTTTATTTGCATGTTTTGCATTGTTTTAATTTCCCGTTATTGAAAAACAGCTGTAAGGCACCTCTCATTTTAATTTTTCCCAGCTTTTTGGTTTTTTTCCCCTTAGCTTTTTACTTTGACTTGATATTACCGAAAATTCGGAAGAGAACTCCTTAATACCAATGTAGCATTAAAAAGCAGACACTTTCTTTATTGTTCAGATCTGGGCACACGGGGGATCGTTCCTTCCGCACATGTGCGACTTACACCACCACAGTCAAAGCTTACATCTCCCAATTACATACATTTTAATTATTTTCCCTTAACAATCATACATATTCATTCTATTTCTAAACATGATTAAGAACTATTTCATGGAATATGGCGTATCCTACCGATACTGTTTCAGAAGAAACAGCATTTGAAGATTTTCATGGGAACCCTCCCATATATGGGGTCTAATTGGCAAAGAAACTGTGTTATCAGAGTTCATTGTGATTGATGTTGATTTCTACTAGTCTTCAGACTGCTTAGCTCCTCTTTTCCTCTTCTGTTTTGTCTCCTCCTGTGGTTTTGCACACCGCTGACCTGTAGTTTAAATCTTTTCATTTCTTTCCCGGACCGTCAAGGTTTTCGTATCTCTTATGGTCAGACTAGAATTTACAGCATAACATAACATGGATACAAATGCCATGACATTTGATTGAGGAAAACAGTTTTTTGGGTGAAGGATATGCGTTTGATAACATATGTCCAATTCAATCTCAGATTTACGATATTTTGTCAACTCAACTTTTAAAGTTTTAAACAGTTTTAAAGTTTAGGTTGTCTATTGCAAATTGAATTTGCACTTGATAAGTTTCAGGAGTATAAAGTCTGCAAAATGTTGGTCTGCTATTTATACTACAAGCTATTAGAAATCCAGGAAATAATGCATTATGGTAGTGATTTTTCACTGCACATTATGGGTTCAGACTGAGATGCTGCAAAGACTTTAAAAAACTGAGCTTCCATGATTCAGATACCAACCTAATTCGTATTTTGTAACTATTATTAGAACTCATACAATGGTAGCCTCTGTGAGCTTTCTTTCTTCAATAAATTGTGTGTTTCTGGGATTTTCGTACCCAGATTAATCTTTCACTTTTTACGAAGTGTCAGCACACAGTTCACAGCCTATTAATATGGCAATATTATTTCCAGAAGTAAGGAAAATAAGTCTCTATCTCAAGCAATTAGAATTGTGCAGCTATGATTTAGGTAAAATACCTTTCAATTAATTCAAGTCATGTAAAACTATGCCACTATTCCGATCCAGTCTTTCATTTTTTATTCAAATACATGTCAAACCCAAAGTTCCAGCACAGTTGTCTTCCACGAAGAAGATAAAACTAAGAGTATTGGAGAAAATGAACGTTTTCTGTCCCTAGTAGATTAAGTCATACTGAATTTTTTATAGGAAAAGAATATTAAACAGAACAGTAACTTTTCCATTAAAGGTGAGGAGCAATTTAAAGGAGTTGGTTTACCCGTTGCAAAGCAAGGACAGGAGAATATTTATCCACAGTAAGACAATTTTCAACATATTCCTGTAAGTTCTACTTTTGCTCGAATAATAAAACTTGTCACACTGTTCTTCAAGACTGACAATCTACCAACATAGCTCTCAGCACAGGCTTTTATGAGCAGGCAGCACAGAGGGGAGCACAGAGAGGGCTGGAGAGACTCTGGATGTGGAAAGCAGAGGTGGCCTTGAGTACAAGTAAGACGTGTGCGGTTGGTTCCCGAGGAATACTTGGCTGACCATGCTCTTCTTGCAGGTGTCCTGGGTGTTAAAGTTGCTGCTCCACCAGATGACCCTAAGACAAGCTGCAGGGTTTCAGTGTTAGGTGACTCATTCTTACAGCACAGGGAATTAAAATGACACAGTGAGGCATAATTTGTACCCAGACAGAATGAACGAGCTCCACATTATCACTGTTATTATATATCAGAGATTAATGCTGCATTTCAGCTTTTCCAGAGAAGTCAATTTTTAAATGCTTTTTTTTCCTAATGAGCATGTCTGTAAGCAGCACACGGAGAGAAGCATGGAGGACTTTTTCCAAGTATATAAAAAAAATTTCTGCCATAGTTTGATTAAAATTCTAACAACTTTATGATGACTTTTTTTTTCCCCTTGGTTAACTTGTCTGTTGGACATTTGTGCCTAGCGTGGATTTTCCTAGAATTTGAAGCACCTTCCTGGAAATGTATCCAGCCCAAATAAAAATACAAATGTTTTCCTAAGGCTAAACCCAGCCTTATTAGTTCTGTTCAAATGTTTTTGATATGCTACAGTTGATCCCTGCTTAAACTTTTTCCATTAATTTTCATCTTTATGTGCCGTTAATTTTCAAAGAGGTTTTGTCCTTAGAAGAATATCAATATGATGTTTTACTTCCGTTTTCTAACTCTTCTTGTCGAAGTCAGTTGGGATCGTTTTATCATTTTCTTTGGGAGCTGTGTCTGTGAGTTAGGTCACATAACAAACATTGGCCTTAACAGGGTTCAAGCTCTGTTGTAGTACCCTTTGTCCAAACAAAAAGAGATTTCTATGAGTGGGAGCATCCGAATGCCAGGTAATATTTGAAGACTTCTGTAAATTTCTGTTTAAATTTCAAGAGGACATGTCTATCCTTGCAGGTATTGCTGGGCTTTGTGAGACTGCACAGGCTGAGTATCATTTTTGACATTCTCACTTTATAAGTAAATGTATAATGCCTTACAATTTAGTGTTTGTCAAAAACATCTGTAAAGGTAACTATTGCCCTGGTAGTAAGTCTTTTAAATATCTCAGTAGGAATCATTAATGTTTATATGTAAGTTACCAGTCAAAGCAATGATATACTGGAGGCACCTACAAACAGTTGTTTCATAACTAGCTTTAGTGAATTTCAAAACTAGAGAATGAGGCAGATCATTTTGAGACAGGCTTTGTAGAGAAGCAGCAGCAGTATTTGAACAACTTTTTACTTTATTAATACACCTACTGTCTAGAACACCAAAGAAAACATAAGCATTTTGAAAGCAAAGTGCTTCAAACTGTCGTCTTTGTTACATGAAGTACAGCTTAACTTTTTTTAACAACCAGTTAAATCATGTTATTCTGAGAAACTCCAGTCAAGAACTGTGCTGGATGGTCAATTAATGAAGAGAACAAAATCAAAGTACCTCCAAATAGTAAAGCTACAAAATGGATTTACTAGTTAAATGGCAGGGTTTTGAGGTTATCTTGAGAGTGCCTATCTCAAAGTCAATTTTGCGTGTTGCCAGCAGAAGGATGCTGCGGCTGGCTTCACAATGGAAGGCTGTTTCTGTAGCCACAAGGACTTGAGATCTAGTAAGAGCTGAAGTTTAGTAATCTGGGATAAGGTATGAAACGCAAATGTAGTTGGCTCAGCTGACTCTCCTGCTGACACAGTCTCTTTGTATCACTACAAACAACTTTTTTTCTTCCGGCACAATGTACACTTGGGTTTCATATTTCAAAAAGAGCTTTAAGATTAACCACAAAACTAAGAAAATCATCCAGGGCATGATATGCTTTCACAGTATTTCAAGGATAAGTCTACCCCTTGTGCCGCTGGTGTCATCTCACTGCTGCATCTAGCCCTTTACTCGGGCTGCTCCAGTAGAAGTACGACAAGGGCAGGTGTAACACAGTGGTGAATTGAACCCAGGTTGTCCTAGGCAGTGAGGATTCCTCCAGTCCCAGCAACAGAGAAAGTGGAGCTTCATCACTGTGAAGATTGAAAAGTGTGCAAACCTCAGCCTGGTCTGAGGATAGCAGGTGAAATACATGGCCTGAAGAGATTAGAGAATTACATATGTACAGACATACATCCAAGTATGAATGCTCATTGCGGAGGAAGTTATTCGTTATTTGGCTTGATTTTGTTGTTGGTTTCGTTTTTTTTTTTTAATGCAGTCCGTAGTCTGTATGTTATACCATCCCTATGCAGTTTATCCTGTAAGCCCTACACTCCTGTATTTTAAAACTTTGAATTTAGAATGCTAGGAGGGACAAATCAAAGGATATATCTAACCATTGACAGGATAGAAGTGTAAGTGTGCAATAAATATAATAGATATGTATAGGAAATATATAAAAATGAAAACAAAAAAAAATAGTGTAATCCATACACAAAGAGAAAAGGAAAGACTACAGAACAGTGGCTGTAAAAGAGAAGGGCATTTTCCTGTCAATAAACCTAAAATGTTTTTCATCATATATGGCACATATAAGAAACTCAAAGATGTACATTTTTTCCAAAGCCTTTAACTCTTGAAATTTGCATAGATCTCCAGTATAGGATCATGAAATAGAATTTATTGGAGTAGTCCGAAGATGAGAGAAATTAATTTTCTTCCTAAGGAGTCTAATTTTCTTGCATAATTCCCTCTTGGTTCTCTGTCACACTTTATTTTACCACATGTTGCATAGCGATGATAGCTCAGCCCTGATGGTTTGAGACTTTGCAGGTAAGTCTGATGGCAGAGTTGGTTGGAGGTAGTGGAAGGCAGGCAGAAGTTCAAAGACAACTCACAGAGTTTAATCTAGTGAAGGAAAGAGTTTAAAAATAGAATGTGTAATCATCAGCTGATGACTGAAATGTAATACATGCTTACTATGGTTTATTAAAGTTTTGAGTACTGTTCTCAGACTGCTGTTAGAGTGATTACATATTTTACAGGGAAACCTGAAGAAACTTGCAGGGTTGAATGTGCCAAGCAGATGATGATGAGTGAAATGCCAACATTCATCTTTGTGCTACTCTGAGCACTAGATAGGATTGTGGAGAATAATTTCCCTTAAATAATAGGCTTAGCTGCAGGCTGTATTTTAATAACTAATCCTTACAGAATCCAACTGAGAGTTTTGATATTACTTGGAATTTTCATATTGCCTTTTAAAAGTTATGTTTTGGTTACTCTTGCCATTTAAAGAAACTGTTAAAGCAAATCATTTTATACTGGTTCAGAACTCTTAAAATCATGTCATCTTTGTTAACTGAGTACTAAGATAAGACTTTTTTTTTTTAAAGTATTGTTTGTGTTGCAAACACTAGCAGCTCATATGAGTAATGGTAATCATCAATTCCTCTTTAATGAATACTTTTTAAAGGAATTTTTTAAGTTTATTACAATAAATTATCACTGGACTTGTGGGGAAAAAAAAAAAACCCAACCCAAGTCTGATGTTTTTTCCGTAGGTAAAGAAACTTTGAGAGAAGAGAGGATGTGGCAGTTAATATTTTTTTAGGTTTAAAATCTTTTAAATTACTTGAGGGAGCTCACAGTGAGAAGCGTACTTTGGCAGGAGTGTTTTGGAGCCCTGGCTGACATAGGCTTTCTCACAGCTGGGTAGTGCTAGCCCCTCACTGCTGCTCAAGCTTGTATTGCTGACTTTTATGGATACACCAGCCTAGACCTGTGGGTCTGGAGAACGGGACTGGAGGAGGGGAATTATAGGTCACCTCAGATTAGGTCATGTATGCCAGAATGAGAAAGTCATAGATGTTTATAGGTAAGTGGGCATGGTGTCAGCGAACTGATGAGGATGACTGAGAGGGGTTGTGATAATTTCAGATATTCTGAATTCTTACTGGACCATTAAAAAAATTCAGAAATGCTCAATTAAACTATGTACACAGCTTTTATTTATAATGATTGTGATTTTCTTGATGTATCCTGGAGATAGTCACAAAAAAGAGTTCTTGCAGCCACTTCCATGGGCAAAAGAAATTTTTATCTCATCAGTAAAGAACTAATAAATCAGATATTCCTGTTATCTGGTTTAAAGAATTCAGACCATCATTTAGGCTGCTGATTGAAAGGTCAGTTAGATCATCTGTAAATGATGAAAAATATGTTAGTCTAGCATGCACCAAATTGCATGTCTTCTACTGAAGAGGTACAGAGGTAATGTGAGCTATTGTCAGATATTCATGGAGACATACCAGAGTATTAATATAAAGCTCCAGGTAGTGCCTAAGTAAATACTTGGGGTGAGACTCTCCAGTAGAACAGCCCTGCTGCAGCTGGTGAAAGCCTGTTCCGCCAAGGCATTTGACTTTGCCAAATATATGTCTTGCATTTACAGTCAGAAGCAGGAGCTTGTTGGAAACAAGGAGAGGCACAGACTGATGCAAATAGAGCCGTAGAAGAGAGTAGGTAATTTATACTTAAAGTTTGAGAGCGTGTCTGGATCACTGGTTACAGATCCTAAGATATTTCCTTTATTTTCCTCAGATACAGGTCATATACAGATGCAAATTCTAGATGTAAGATTCTTGCTTGCCCATAGATGTTTCTAACCAATGGTATTTATATAACCCAGGGAAGCTGTAAAATTCTAGATTTTAATCTCAGTGAATAAAACATCTAAGGCAAATTATTCTTGGCCAAGATGCAATAGATTATGCAAGGTTTGGGGAAGTCATTTCACTGAAAGGTAATGATACCAGATGAGAAAATGCTAATGGGTGGATACTCAAAAATATTTGTTGAGAAGTTGTAACCATAAAAAATGTGTTAAGGGTAAGAAATAAATTATTTAGAGCTAATATTGTTGGAACAACAAGAGGAATGTTGGTGTTTACAAGTAGCCCTTCACCAAAAATCAAAATACAGGAGTAGACTCTAGCTGCAGCATCAGTGAGTTACCAGATAAGAAGTTACAAAAATCAGTTACAATATGAAGGGCTAGAGAAAATGGTAAAGCTTTATCCCTGGCATTTTCTCTGAAATGGCAATTATCTTCTTCAGTTTTGAATCTTCTAATGAGCTGCAAAATACTCAATACCCTTTTGTGGATGTGTTCTTTATTGTATTTCCTTTCTGATTGGACTTTACTACTGGATTTTATAAAGGGACGGAAACTTGACAGATATGCATTAAAACACTCTAGAAAGATATACTTTGCTCATTAAATTCTTAAGTATAACATGCAAACAGAGCATTTTTTAGTTCATCCAAGTGTATCTAATTTTAAAATCTCTGGAATCAAATTCAGTCATGGTTATGAGTTTGCCATCATGATTGGTAGCTGTACCTAAACCACACATACATTATGCAAGAGATCGTTACTGGAAGTATTTAATTCACGTCCTATATTTCCCAGCTAGCAAAGCAATGGGATTCATTGGAGTGAAATGAAACTGAAACAGAGTACAGGCCTTAAGCCAGGAAAAAAAAAAAAAAAAAAAAAAAAAGCCTTGTATGGCTGTAAAGGAATGCATAAACCTTCCCAGATGTGTTAATATACTCCAGAACAAGTGAGCTGGCCATGGCTCAAAAAAAAAAAAAAAAAAAAAAGGCCTTGTAGGGCTCCCAGCCAGTGCATGCTCTGTTGCACAGTTGTCAGCCTCCTCGTGTGGCAGTGGCCAAAGAACGTTTTAAATAATGGTCTCTGGGTTGGGTTTCTAAAGCTTGTGATGTATAATACCTCTGACACACAACACTTCTTCCTCCTGCTGTCATGCACGGTGAGTAGGATGTGGCCATCGTGAGTGTGAGCTTCTCGCTGAGCTCCTCCTCATGAGCTGCTGTGCAGCTGCAGTGGGGTTTGTGGCACGGTGCAACAGGCACCAGGGTCCCTGAGTGTCGTTCCAAGGTCCTCCACTGGGCTGGCTGGGACTAATAGAAGAGTAGGGGGTTAGGTTCATCTCAGGAATTTTTGAACTTTTTTTTCTGTGTACTGCAAAAAGAGAAAATAAAGGAAAGTTGACTTTTATAGAAACCAAGTCAGTCACTTGTGTCACTGGGTTGAGTGGGACGACTAAATAGTAGAATATCATTACTGCCTGTAACGACAGTTTCTTTCTGATTGCTTCTTATTCTATGAACTTATTGGCAATGTCACTAAGTTTCTTTCCCCCCTCCAAAGTATACCAAATTATTTTCTGTCTCGTATTTCAGCCTTTTGGAGGACATAGCCCTATTATTATTACTCATGTTATTCTTGATTTATATAGTCTGTAGCACAAGATCTAATTCACTGCTGCTAAAGTGAGGCTGCTTTACATACTAGCAAATCACTATAGTTTCTTGCAAAAAGTTTTATGGCCCATACTAGCACAAGGTTTTGTTCAGCTTTAAAAGGATCAGTCTGCTCAAAAGCTCAGGTGTTATGAATACCTGGAAAGCTCATCTGCAGTCAGGTATGCTTTTGACAAGCATCAAGTAAAACAACAAAGCATTTTAGGGGAGAAAACCAGAAGAATGACAACTGGAAGGGTGAATTTAAAATATTGCCTCTGCTCTTCAGGATTCTTCAGGATTTTATTTTTTTAATCTTCTCAGGATGTAAAATTCATTGTTATACCAGATTCAAAAAGAAAAAAAAGGTTGTTATCCCCAACGAATTCGAAAACGTCAGTAGGTCGGAAATAGAATGAGTTCCCAAGAACAAAATTTGTCATTTGTACATTTGCTGTCTGTAATTCATCTGACTGCTCTTTAAAACAGACTTTGCTAATGTCACAGTATATACTCAGATATTAAGAAAAATTCATACATTTCCCTTGTGCTTGGAAACTGGTAACTTTTTTTTCTACATCAGGTACAGGTTCTATATCCGTTACAAAGTTTTGCTTTTGCATCTGTGTGTAACATGTACAAGGATGTGGGTATCTCCTCTTGTAAATATACATTTTTATACTTCAGTTTGGAATATCTGATTTGCCAAAAATACCACTTTTGACTCTTTTTATAAAGTGCTTAGGAGGTTTTATTGCATTCATTAACTCATGGTGAAGTAAATGGCTGTGTTTGAACAAAAAGCCCATAAATAAAAAATACACTTTGAGGGTCAAAAATCTGTGTAGGTTCCTAAACTTACTTATGTCATAAGTTGAATGATTCAGGTTTATGTCAGTGGGCAGGCTACAGCTGTTGTTCTTGTGCTGGCATTTTCTCAGGCTGCCAGAAAGCATCTGCATCACTGGGCATGTTCTGTATATTAGAGCGAGAAGAACAAGAGCTGCAGGACCTTTACTCTCTGCAGCCGATCACAAAGGACAGCTGGTTCTGATCAGGAGCACAGCGTCTCTGCAGCCTCCTCAAACCCTTGCCTCCCATTACTGCAAATAGCCCATTACTGCAAACAGGGTTAGTGGTACCAAAGTAGTAGACTAAGCTGGGGTTCTGGAAGAACAGGCATCTGTATGGAAGTTCTCTGGGAACAAGGCACACAGGTATTTATTTGTGTCTGTTATGAGTTGGGGCTTTTTTTTCCCCCTTCATTTGGTTATGAAAGTCTGCTGGTTTCTTGCCTTTAGCTAAAGATGAGAGAAATTATTTATAAGCTTTTTGTCAACCTGGAAGAAGTTTTGACATTATTGACAAAGAACAGCAGTAATAAGATTATGGACTTGTAATTGGCAGATAAATAGGAATAGCTGTGTGGAGAAATATATTTTAATTTATAACTTTTTTTGCTAGCAGTGACTTTCAAATAATTAGGTAGGAGTGTTATTTGTTCCTTTTTACAGGAAAATCTTTATTTAGTGCAAGTCAATAAGACTCTTGGCAGAGGGTTCAATACCAAATGCCATTTGAAAAAATGTTTTAAGCTGGAATGTATGAAGCCATAATTCATGGATCTATCTACTTGAAATTTTTCATCTCGAGAATATATGCCAGAACTCAGTGTAATAATGATTTTCTATGGTTTTCCTGTGTCAGAATTTCAGAGAATGAATAAATGCTATTATTTATAGACTTTTTTCCATAATTATAAATATGATCCATACCCCAGGTTAAAAGAAATGGAGAGGACCTATACTGGGAAACGTTTATTAATCATGTTGTATTAGATTTATAGGTATACCTTTAACAGTGGAACATGATACACCAGTTAGTGGCTAAAAGATACTTGAAGTTGTTTTGTCCTAAAGTTATTGTAAAAGTGGCAAATACATTTTTTTTTAACTCAGTTTTTTCCCACATTTGCAGTATTATGCTGAGATGTTGTATTACGAATGACTGTTTTCAGCGGTGGAAGTAAAATCTGTTCCCTCATTTGCTATAGTATCTTTTTCAGAGGTGATTTAGAAATAAATAACTGAAAATACTGTATCATGTTTATATGATCATTCAGTAAAGCTGCATTTTATTCTGGTTACACTTGACTGAAAATACCGACATTACGGAGATATTCGGAACCAGGATTTTTCTGGTTTAATAAGCAGGTGGGAAATCGATATGAGGTTATGGGAATCATAACACCTAATAATATATTATTTAGATATATATGTAAGTAGTTATGTAACAACAATATGTTCCAATTTTGTACAGAATAAAACTGACACCTCTGTCTATAATCCTGTATGTATTTTCTGAACAGTTAGTTGTCAGTAACTGGTTTTAATCTTTACAGTTATCAGTACTAAATAATATTATACCAACTGCATGCATTACCCAAAAAGCTCTTTGTGCTTCTGTCATCCATTGTGACAGAAACATGAAGGAAAATGAGCCACTGAGACTTTGCAAGTGATTCATTGCTTCTCGTCAAGGCAATATATTTTTAAATCGTGCTTTCATTTGTCTTTTCCTTGACAGGAGGCATTGTTGATAAGGACCTTCGTCACTACCTCAATTTGCGGTTCCAGAAAGGTTCGGTGGACCATGAGCTCCAGCAGATCATAAGAGACAATCTCTATCTCCGCACAGTGCCATGTGAGTAGGGTGGAAATGAACGAATCTGGGTTTTTTAGTGACAAAGACTATCTGAATTAATCATGCTAAGGCCTATTTTAAGGTGCGCAGAGGTGGACTGAAGCAATTGTCCCGTCAATAGATTTGTGGCTTGGTTCATGTCTTCCACATTATTGTGGAGAAACTGAACTGTGTAATGCTGAAACATTTCTGAAAATGCATGGTGTTTTCAAACTTGTAGTTCTTATAAACCGTGGCTGTAGAATAATATTTTTCTTCTGCAGTTTTACAAAGCACAAATTTAAAGAAAACCAACATTTTTCTAGGATGGTTAAATTGATGTCCAACAGAGAGAGTTTCACACTATTATGCTTTACATAATAATAGCCGGGTTTTAGAATGCATTAGGACAACAGAAAAAACATGTAATCTAGGATATTTTGTTGTTTAGGTGCAACAGGCATAGCAATAAAAGTTTATGTTATCTTGCATATGCGTTCTTTTTGTCATCACATAAGTCAGTGATATCTCTATCTGAATTATTCTGAACTTCTAAAATAATTCTTGTAGCTATTGACATTATTCACCTATTTCTGCGGCAGACACGAGGTTGAGCAGAGTAACATTTCAGAGCAGATCTACTTGGCTGACGGACAATATATCATTTAAAATGGAGTGAAGTTCCAGTATTCGTTTCTCCTAAAATAATTCCTTAGTAGACAAAAAATGGGGTCTTCTGGTTTTGGCAAAAACAGAGTGCACCTTTGAACTTGCGGGCTTGACACTGGAATGATAGGCAGAGAAAGGTACGCTGACTAAGTGACTGTGCTATTTATATGGTAATGAATGGATGCTCTTTGAAAGCTCTGTGGTTGTGAATGCTACTGTGCATTTTTTCTTTCGTTACATTAAAGAACGGAGCTTTGAAAAACTCCACCAAAAAAAAAAAGATGCTCAAGCACTTCCATTTTCTTTTGGAAGCTGAAGATAGATAAACAGACATCAAGTCTTAATTTCAGGAGTTCCTTTTATCCACGATTAGAAAGGAAGGGGGAGCAAAACATTGAAAAATTATTATCTGTATGCAGAAAATCAAACCCATTATATTTATGATTAATTTGATTTTTCTGAAGGTGCTGAGAAACTTCACAGCTGAAGTGCAAATGCAAGCAGGAATACATTTTGAGATTAAACCCCACTTCTTAGGATGTCAGGGAGTATCACTAGCATAGGGGTATACTGATTGCCACCGCAGCACGCTTGTTAATGACAGAGATCCACATTAAAAGGAAGAAAACCCCAACAATATTTATTGCAATTACTGCACGCACATGCAACAGTTGCTGTCTGTTTGCAGTATGGGCATAAGTAGTTTTTTTCAGGTTGTTTTGTTTTTAATTGAGGGAATAATCAAGCGTTCTCATTTGTCAAGTGAAATGCAGTACCCACAGAAGCAAATATATCATTCAAAAAGTAGCACTGCAACCATGAAGAACACAATTTGGAACCTATAAAGACTTAATATTATCTGTTCTCTCTGCTGTGATTTATCCATCTTCTGTGTCATTTTATGTGTTAGATTCTCAGCTCATTATTGTATTACATTGAGCGCTTTAACTAAATAAGAACCAGATTTTCAAAAATAGTACAGTGTTGTGGATGACAGTTGCTGAATTGCTAGATATGTAGGCATGTTTTTGAACAGAGTGGAAGACTTTCCAATAGTGGTGGTAGAAAAAAACCCTAGTGCCTGAGTGGCATATTTCCTTTGAAATTTTCTTGAAAATCCTGTGAAAGTAAAGTAGTCCTTCTGAAATGTAGTAGTTTAAAATAAAGAAATGCAGACAGGATAATATGTGGTTAGCTAAAGAAGTTTCCGTAATCGGGTAAATGAGAAAGACACCACTGCATACACTGCAACCCAGAATACCCCTCCATAATAACTGCAGTGAACTTTTTTAAATCAATTTTTTTCTCTCTCCAGCATTCATATTTAGGAGAGGAAATATTCTCAACCATTTTCTTTTTTTCGTATAACTTAACTAATTTTTGAATTATGAACTTACTTTTCAAGGGTGCCAGTACAATTTTCTGCTCTGGGCAATCTTGGTTTTGTCTGACGATCTGAATGTAGGCTGAGAGTACTGTTTTGCTGTCAAAACACTGTACTTTATAATTGGTAAGAAATTTTTTTTTTTTAGAATGCAGCAGTAATATTTAACTGACTATACTATTGCCCACAAGCTCACTTAATGAGTACAGAGTAACCGTGCAAGTGGTTAGTCTGCATGCAAATCATGCAACAACTGCCAACACAGCAAAAGCAGCATTCCATTTGGTCAAATTCTTGTGCAGAAAAATAGACTGAGAAAGCCAACTGCAGGCAACATAGCCTTTATTTCTGATGACAAGGTTGGAACATAAAGAGAAAATAAACCCTTTTCCCTTTAAAAATGCGTCTACAATCTTTCCTTAGTTGTAGAGATCTGGCAGTGCAAGGTGTGCAGCTGGACTTGATGAACTTAAAGGTCACATGATTCTGTGTAATTCTGTGTCTAATTACCAGTGAAACCAGGAGAACCTTTATAAGAGGATCCTTGACCTTGAGTTTGTGCTGTTCTTTGCTTTGTGTTTGGACTGAGTGCACTGGCCCTAGCAGTGCAGTGGGCATGACTACTGGTGTCCCAGCCTTAAGGTCAGACTAAGATACCTTTCACTTACTATTAAATGAGTGAGTATTGTCTGTGTAACTAAGGAGAGAACTGAATCCTTGCTGTTTTAAATCAGGATGAGCCAAATCTAGTTAGAACAGGTAAGCCAGTATTTCCTGGGTAAGAATTTGAATTGTACATTATACACAGGTACCTCCGTGTGTGTGCTGAGGGATGGATGGGCCAGAAATGCGTGACATGACAACAGCAGATTAGTTCTGCCTTTGGAAATTGTGGCCCCTGTGGGTGGGATGAACTGATTGGGATGGGATGGACTGGTTGGGTTTGTGATCCTTACTTTTCTCTATGTTTAATAATGCAGTGCCACTTTCTACCAAATTAGAAATGACCATGTAACCCTAAAAGTCAAATGCTGCTGTCCATAAATGGCTGCAGTTCTCAGTGCCGTATGAAATTGATTTTCCCTGCATTGTCAACAGGAATTACACGCATATATCCCAGGGCAGAACGTGCGATTGTATTTGCAGCAGAGGAGATGCAGCTGTTAACTAGTTCTGTCCCCAGAGCTGTGTGACAGCAGTAACGAAGCTGATACATAAACAAGAAAATGAAGAAGTTCTGTTAATTTGAAGCTGAAATAGAAAAGCAATAAAACATCCAGCAGACAAGGTCAAGAAACTGAAACTTTTGAAAAGATGCAGTATAGCGAATAATATCAAAGAAAATATGTGCTTTTGAGCAGGAAGACTGGGCAGTGGTCTTCCATCAGGGCACTGCTCTTGATCTCATGCCAGCAGGAGGACATGACTTCAGCTGTTGGGAAACCAAAAGTAATACAGATGAGAAATATGCTGAGCATCTCAGAAGAAAACAGAAAAAAAAAAAGAAAAAAAAGGCTCTTCTGGGGGAAAGAAAGGTTCACAGGTCTCCAAATTCAGAAGACTTGACTGAAGTTTGTCTCATGAATTTTCTTCTCCTTTTTCGGTGGTATGGGTTCCTGGCATAGTTTTCATGCCCTAAATGAATTCCTGAAGTTAGTTAGGAGCACTAACCATTGAGATTGTACTACAATACAGAAAAACAGCCATGGTAAGGGGTGGTAGTTGTTAAATACAGGTAAGCAGTATCTGACAGTCTCTGTCCAAGTCCAGGGACCCAGAGAAAGGCGACAAAGCACATCTAGGGCCATGGATACTATGGCATGCAACAAAGTAGTTATACTGCACCTTGTGCTTGGTAGTGCTGTCGGCAAACTGCTGTTGCCACGTGGGCAACTGATCTCCAGTCTTCACTAATGTGAGAAGAAATAGCTCTAACTTCGTGTCATCACAGGAATAAAGCTTTGGGGAGAGTAAGTGTCGCTTTGGTAGTGACAGTCATGGTCAGACCTGTCTCCTTTGATATGTCCTTCCAAGCAATTGCAAATTCCATTTCTTTAAGAGCTGGCAAAATAGTAGAGCTGTGGTTGAAAATAGAGTCTGTATACTTCCTCCCCAGACAGGGAATATGAGGTGATAGTGGAAGACATTCTGATTAAAAAAGCCCTGCAAAAAGTCAAACAATGACAAGCTGATTCATAGAAGTAAAAAAATCACCAATTAATTTTAAGAGATTCCAGTGATTTCCTCTGGGATATAACCTCATGACATAAGACTGACAGTAGCTCAGGTGAATTACTCTATCGGACGGATCTACACCAGTGGACAATGCAGCCCAGAAATGCATCCTCCACTGGCCATGCATCAGTAGTGATAATGTGAAATAATAATAATAATTTTAGAAGTTTCCTTCCCAGTGTTTGTATTTAAAAAAAGATAAAAGAGTAGAAAGGACTGGGTGCGTTGCTCAGGCTAAGTGCACTGGGTAATGCAGTATTACTGTAAATTAAACCATCCTTCCTCCAAGACTTCTGTATTAAAACATTTGTCAGTAACATGAGAAAAAAGGTTCAGTTTCTGACTCAGCCACATGCTACATGTAAGTGACCACAAGCAAGAAGTGCAGTTGTTATTATATACTATAGTTCCTCACGCAGGAAATTGTGATGATAATTCCTTCTTTTGCTTAGTTTGCCTATTGGCGTTAGGATTGTTCTGTGGTAGGTGAATATAGGTACCATACTAAACCATAAATATGAAACCTACAAACACTTAATAATATTCTTCCTTTCTGTTGTGATTTCTTATTTTTATCCATCTTCTGTGAATAATTAGATTCTTCAGTTGTTTTGAGTGACTTTTAATAAGAACCTGATTTTCAAACATCGTTTTCTCTTCTATTCCAGTATAATCTGGTCTATGTATAAATATATTTTACCAACATGCTGCAGTATTTTCTATGTACTGATGAAGTATTCTGTATTATAAAGTGTGCCTGTTTATTTTCTAGTGTAGTCCTCTTGCCAGGAGAGAAAGTGTATGCAGTGATTTTTATGAATTTGTTTGTTTGTTTGTTTGTCTGGACTTGATTGGCATATATGGCAAAGGTAAGCGCCATTAGCATTTTTGGTTTCATGTTTGGGTGGGGGGTTTTTAGATACTGAAGTCAATAAAATGTGTTTCTACTTGAAGCAGAAATTGTTGCAGGGTGGTGGTGACACTCACCCTCAAGGGAATTCATTCCACACTTTCAGCCCTAGGGAAATCTCCATCTTCAAAAAAAATCAGGGTCATTCTGTCTGGCAGAGGTGTATTAGATTAGGAGGCCATAGTCGTTCAGAGTCTTCTTCACAGGTACCAGACAGATGCAAAGCACCTCTGGATGTGCATATACTGAGTTATGATGAGGCTTTCCTCTCCTGACCCTCTTCCCTGGGGTTGGAGCTAATAGGTATTATCACAGAATAGTAGTTTGTATTAATTCTGATACGTTTTATATTAGCCACTAGAACAAGGGAGTGACAATACTGAGTAAGTGCAGAAGGAAGTCCTAATTACATACCTAGATTTTCATCTAAAGTTTCTGAATTTAAAGGTGAGGAAAGTAGACAGTAAATGTGTATTTGGTGAGAGTACATCCCATGCAGAAGCTCTCTGTGTGTAGCTCTGCTGCTCTGAATAAGGATATGAGATGTATTCGATTAATCTGTATTTGGACAAATACGAGGCCTTTCAAATTCAAATCTTCTAAAAGGTATATAGCCCAGAGCATTCAAGAGGAAATGTGTGAAACAGACCTGCCGGTGGTTTCATGTATTTTTCTTACAAGTTTGTTCAGTGTCAGAAGTATCTTTCAAGAGTGGAAATCCAGTGCACAGCTTTGTTCTTCAAATAAATTAGAAAGTCCAGATATTGTCAGGTAAAAGATCTGCCCTTTTGACGTCATGTGTAACTATTCTTAGGATAAAATAACCTGTGCTTAGCACACCGTACTGCCAAGAAATGTCCTCATTGCTGGAAATAACAGTACCTAACTTTAATGACTACTTTGTTCTTTCAGACAAGTGTTAGTTGTTGCTTAGACTTGACTTTGATGGCTCAGGATAGAGCTATGCAGAGCTCTAAGGAAATGTTCTTGTTGTTGTGTTATCTAATGGAGCACCCCTCCAAGGTGTATTTAAAGCAGAATCATTGGCAAGTGTGTTCAGAAAAAAAAAACAAAATCAAGTAATTACATGAGGTGAGGGCCCCACTGTGCTGTATGCAGCACAGCCAGATGGACCAAAAGGTGACGAGGAGGTCACTGTTTAAATAACTGACAGCCTAAATAGAAGAGGCAAAGGCAAGCTGACAATCCCATAGCAAAGACAGGGCCTGCTGACTTGCATGCGGTGGAGCGGTGATTAAACTGGTACCTATGAACCTTGCTTTCTTTTCCACTGCCTCATTTACCTCCTGGAAGTGCACGTGGTACACGGACCTGTTTCTTGAAAGTTGCTGGGAATGTCTGGTTAAAAGAGATAGGCTTATGCATCTTCGTATTGACTTTTCCATGTGATTTTATGGGGGGTTTTGTCTGTTTTGGAGCAGGGTGACAAAAGGTTACAGTCGGCATTGCATGCCTCTCAGTCAGTGGGCACGAAGGATTGCCTGGGCTCAGAGTGTGTTCGGACTGCAGGCACTGCACTGCCATCAGTGGGAAGCAGTGGAGGAGAAGAAAACCAAGCAAAAAACAGTTTTGTTTTTTTTATTTATCGAAGTGAATTATGATGTTATCTTAATTAAGATCTAGGGTAAACTGATCTCCAAAGTATGTCTAGAAAGAGCAACACTGGTGAAAATACTGTACTGTTTGTTAGTCATGAGAGAGAAAACACACATCATTTCTGTCGCCTTTTCTCAGAAATTGAGGACATCAACTCTCAGCTATTTAGTGACTAATAAATCTGTTTTAAATACTCACCTTAAAATGACAGGTATCCAAAGAAAACAAATACTGTTCAAGACAAAGGGGAAATGGAATGTGTCTGTCATGGTGTAACTGTAGTTTGTGGTGAGAATAGATTTAACAAAATCAAGAGCAGTCATTGTCTACCAATTATGATGTTACAGCTTGAATGTCCCGTAAAAGATCATATTCAGACATGAGGCTTCATGGTTACATCAGCTCATGTTTCTCTGAGATCCTTGCTCCCAAATCACTTCTGTAGGAAATTACGACTACTAATTCTGCCCCCTAGCCCCATTCTTTCCACTCCTTTATTCTCTCCTTCCTGCTCCCTTAAACACAGTGCTTTTCTCTCTCATTTTTAAAATCAAATCATCCAAAACTACAGTGCCAATATAAATTATTTGTAGAACAGGTAGTCTGATGTACTGCCAACTGGAGCATTGATATACCACTAAAGTCACTAGAAGTTTTTGCAGTGGGGGGGGGAGGGGTGGGGGTG
>NW_010413243.1:13386-13790 GCF_000710305.1 Buceros rhinoceros silvestris | reverse complement strand
GCCGAGCCCCTGCCGGGCTGGGGGTCCCCGAACCCTGGCTCTGAGGTCTTGTCCCCATGCCAGGAGGTTCCTCGCTGCTCCCCTCCCCATAGCTTTCCTAGTTTCTCACTGAGCTGGGTCCCTCTCTTTCACCCTTCCCATTTTGTCTGGGGGTGAATGTGCAATTATCCAACTAGTTTTTATTTGCTCCAGCCATGCAAATCCGTATGAATTAATAACCAGGAGCCAGGAAATATCCAGGAGCCAGCTGTCAGCAGCCAGGTGTGGTGGGATAGCATGGATCTTCCTGCCCAAGCTGCCCACACCAAATGATGCTGGAGCTGCCTCCAGCAGCCATGCTCATCTCCACCCTGCCCCAGAGGTGTGGGGTGCCTCTCCTCAGCCCTCATGCCCAACTGATATGG
>NW_010413243.1:9753-13308 GCF_000710305.1 Buceros rhinoceros silvestris | reverse complement strand
GCTGAGGGCCAACTTAGAGGGCATCTGATTGCAACAAGCCAGCAGGGTATAGCCAGGCATGGCCTCTATGTGATGCGGAGACAGGGCAGCAGGGCATCAGCAGGGCCACATACAGCCTCTCTCTGCAGCACCTCTATTTGCCTGGGGGGCTGCAAGCAAATGCTGCCTGGAGGGCCTCTGGTGGGTCTGGGGGGATGTTTTGCTGCCAGATGTGTTGGAGAGGAGCCGCTCCCCCTCCCCATGTGCCATCGATTCTCTCATTGCCTTTCTGTAAATGGGCCACTTTATTCCAAGCCTTCAAAGGTACAGAGAGGGGAATCTCTGGTTAGGGCTGCACTTCTAAAACAAACAGTCCCAGGGCATTTCCAGGCACTGCAGCAAGACTGTCCCCATGGGAATTTTTAACACCACCATGGTGTGATTTTGGCTTGGGCCAGCTTGCACTGATCAGGCAATTTTTGCTCATGGTTTAGGAGTTAGCCTGGGTCAGGGACAGTCCCAGCAGGATCTGGCACACAGGCTGCCCATTTGCAGGATGTGTTTCTCAGCCTGGAGGTAGGCTGGTCTGTGGCAGAGCTCCCCAAGTCCAGAGAACAGCCCTGAGTTTGTTTAGCTAAGTGTAGGGCTGTAGAGCATCCTTCCCAGACACCCTGGTGATGGGCACTTTGGAAATACAACCGCTTTGACCCTGGCATGTACACTCCAGGCATGAGGAAGGGTCTCCGGGTAAAGGAGCTCCTGGGCAGGAGACAGCAGCGGAACTCTACTGGAGATCTACTGCAGGGCTGGGATGAAGGCTAAGGAAAGTTTCAAGGGCTGGGCTGTGGGACAGCAGGCAGGGGAAAGGATTGAGACAGACCCTGAGGATGGGATGGGCTGGGAAGCCATCCATCCATGGCACAGAAGAGCCTCATTTGTGGCCAGCAGGCCAAGAGAGGTGATCCTGCTACTCTAGTCCAGCTCTGGAGTCCTCAGCACAAGAAAGACATGAACCTGTTGGGAAGGGTCTAGAGGAGGACTACAAAAATGATCAGAGGACTGGAATGCCTCTGCTATGAGGACAGGCTGAGAGAGTTGGGAGTTGTTCAGCCTGGAGAAGAGAAGGCTCTGGGGAGACTGTTGCAGCCTTCCAGTACTTAAAGCTACAGTCTTTTTAGCAAGGCCTGTTGCGACAGGACAAGGGGTGTTGGTTTTAAACTAAAAGAGGGAGGTTTAGATTAGGCATAAGGAAGAAATTTTTTACAATGAGGGTGGTGAAACACTGGCACAGGTTGTCCAGAGAGGTGGTAGATGCCCCATCCCTGGGAACATGCCAGGTTGGGTTGGACAGGGCTCTGGGAACCTGATCTAGTTGCAGATGTACCTCACCACCGAGAGGTGGTAGATGCCCCATCCCTGGGAACATGCCAGGTTGGGTTGGACAGGGCTCTGGGAACCTGATCTAGTTGAAGATGTCCCTGCTCACTGTAGGCAGGTTGGACTAGATGACCTTTGAAGGCTCCTTCTAGCCCAAAGAATTCCATGATTCTATGACTCTATGATCCACTCGCAGTCTGCCTCTCCACACCTCAATAGCAATGAGGTATATTCACATATTTACTGAAACACTGCAGTGACACCAAAGGGCTTCCACCCCAGGGCATCACTTGCCCTCTCCCACCACAGCCTCTTGATACGGGTTGTGTTTGCACAACCGCCAGGCCTGAGCATGAGGGAAGGACGCACGCACACATGTGTACATGTGTGTGCGTGCGTGTGCTCACGCACCACTACTGGGCAGGTGCCCTTGGTGTGCCGCACGCCTGTGTTTGCACTGCGCTTGCCATGTGCATGTCAGGGCATGTGGGGGATCTGGCAGCCTGGCGCGGGCACTTTGCGTGGGCTGAGGGTGTTTTCTTCAACACATGCCTTCACCTACGGTTGCGGTTTTGATGTAGAGAAAGACGGGGCTTTTGATCTCAGTGTGCATGTGCTCTGCGGGTACTTCACACACGCTGTGTGCAGCCTGCACAGATGTGTGAGTGTGTGTGTGTGTTTGCACATGCGTGCGTGTGCGTGTGTGCGCACGTGTGGGAAGTGTGAGATCAGTGTCTCAGCTGGCCGCCGCTCCGGCTGCTGGAATCCCTGCCTCCCAGGCCATGTCATAGATGAATACACTTGAAAGCATTTTTTTCCCCTTTAGCCACCAGATTTCACTGGGAGAAGAAAGGGAACCGGGCACTTTATCTTCATTAGCAGCTGGAAGCCTCTTGGGACGGCTTTTGTCTGGGCGATGCTCCCTCCGCCCCTGCTCTTATTCCCTGTCCTCGCTCATTAGCTCTTTCCAGAGGGGAAAGGAGCTGGCAGGCAGGGTCCTGTAGCTCTGCTGCATCCCCATTCCTGCCGGCTACCATGTGCCCCAGCCCTGCGGCCTTCTCCAGCCCCCCTCCAGGCAGCTGGGCGGGAAGGGGACAGGTTCCCTTCCTTATCTGCTCTGGGAGACCCAAGAGTCATTTTAGGCCCCAAGAAGCCTCTTTAGTTACAAGCTGCTGCCACCTCTGGGTTTGAAGGTGGATTTGGCAGAGATAGTTCAGGGTCTGGAGAGGATGGGGAGGGGGGTGTAGGTGGCTCCATGGCCAAGCTCTTCTGGGAGGGCTGGAGCTGGATGGGCTGAAGGCAGCCCATCCCTTCTGGAGCTGCTCATCACCAAGAAGTACTCATGCCCGCATCCACTAACACCCAGTAACCATGACAACTGCCGTGCAGCTGTTATCCTGTCCCCAGGCCAGCCACCACAGGGGTCCTCACAGAGGGAGCAGAGGGGTCTTGGGCCAGAAGCTTTCCTTGAATTGCTGCTATGCGAAGGGTGGCATGTGGTCTGCGCATTGCCCCACTGCCTAGGCCTGCAGCAGTTTGGAGGGGATACAACATCACTCCCAGGCAGGGCCAGGGCTGCTGCTGCCAGGAACGGGGCAGGATACTGGTGCCACCTTGGCTGTGGGGAGGGCTTCGGGAGAAGGTGGGTGCAGAAACAGTCTCCGCTCCCCTCCTGCTAGCCCAGATGCTGGGGGTTCAGCGAGACAGCGAGACGGGGGTGTCGGGGGCAGACTGCCTTAGGTGACATTCCTTCCCACTTAAAAGGAGCCGTAAATCGCTCACTCTTTATTAAAAGCTCTGCCCGACCGGGAGGGAAATGTCAGGAGCATAAATCAACTCCACCGCTCTCTTGCAAGAGTCCTGGCTTGCCAAGGACTGCTCCCTCCACCGTCCCGGGGCAGGGCACGGCACGGCACAGCCGCGCTCTTTGCGTCCATCCCTGGGCAGGAGGGACTGGGATGCCGGTCGGTGACGGGACTCTCGAAGACTGAGCCTGTCCGTGCAAATCCTTACCGCGGAGGGTGGTAAGGAATAGAAGCAGGCCCCGTCCGGGTGGCATAGGCTTTTTCTGGCCCAAGTCCTCCTCTTCCCCCGGAGGGAGCGGGGCAGTGCCGGGCCAACAGGGTGAGGGGACGCCGCGGAGGTGCCGGTACGGGCTCGGCGCTGCCGCGGGCGGAGAGCACCCTCTCCTGGGGCCGC
>NW_010413243.1:4991-9641 GCF_000710305.1 Buceros rhinoceros silvestris | reverse complement strand
GGCGCGTGGCCGGGGGCGGAAAGCACCCTCTCCTGTGTCCGCCGGGAAGGAGACCCTCTTCTCCCTGCCTCAACCCGGCAGTGAGAAGGGCTGGTCTTTGCCAAACACTCACTCTCTGCTCAGGAACCGAAAGACCCCAGGTGAAGCCAAGCAACCCCCTGCAAAGCCCCTGATAATCTTGCTGCCAGAAGGATTTTGCCCTAAAAGATCGGGACTGACCCGATTTTGCAGTTCCTGCTACCCCAGGAGCTGGGATTGCAGCAGGTGGGAAAACATCCCCCTGCAGCACCCTGTCCCAAACCCCAAGGGCGGGCTGTGCATGGCAGGGTGCCTTCTGCCTGCATGGAGCGGGGCTGGGCAGGGGCAAAGAGGCAGCAGAGACCCTGAGCAGGAGAAGGACTCGCTTACACAGCGTTAAAGCAGCCAGCACCAAGGTAGCTGTGCTTGCCTCACCATCTCCTGTTTTCCCAGTTAGATGTATGGCTTAATATAGCAGCACTTACGCTGTAAAACATCGCTCATAAAACTCAGAGGATGTGCTGTGTGGGAGCGTTCGCAAGCCAATCCCCAGCTGCTTTTTGATGTTGGCTTGGAAATTGCAGAGTCCTGGCAACAGCTGCTTGCTGGGGTTTGTGAGCAGCAGAGCCAGACCTTCCCCAGTTTTAAGCCTGCAGAGATCTCCAGGTTCCAGTCAAGCTTTGAGGACTTCTGTATGCTCCAGGATCTCTGACTGGAGTGGAGTGGAGCTACTGGGGAGTGCTGGAGGATGTGTGTGGAAACCACCCGTGGGTATAGCCCATGCCTGGTATTGCGGAGCTACTGCCATGGGAGCCTTTCCTGAGTGAGGAATCACAGGTACAGCAAATCCCGGGGCCCTGGAGGTGGGCAGTGACCAGCAGCACCCGTGGGCACTGGCAGCACCATCTGTGTGTACTGGGGCTCCAAAAAGTGTTTCTGCAATGGCTCTGGCCTCCCCACACCCTCAGCTCCATTAGCTCTGTCAGTGGGAGAAATCACTGCCTTGGCTGCTCCCAACGGTGCTGGCCTTTCTCAAATGACTTCCCCGGAGAGGGAGCTGGCTGATAAAGAAAGTTGCTTGAGCAAAATCAGGCCAGGCTTTGGCAGTTTGACTGCAGCCAGGCACCCCGACATGGGAAGTCTGAGCACCCAGGGCCTCATCCTGCAGAGAGGGGAGGGCTTGGCTGTGAGGAGTACCACCAGGTTGAAAGAGGCAGACAAAGAGGGCTCGTCTTCCTGTCTCAGCACAGGCTTCAGCTGGAGAGAATGGGCTGGAGGGGTGGGGGTGGAAAGAAAGGGGGTGAGGGGAAAGGAACCAGGATCTTGCTTGGGAAATCACTCAGAATCTTCCAGCAAAGAGAAAGAAGCCCTAGGTACAGGGCTGCAGGCTTTCATGAACTGCTCACTGCAAACCCTGCCCCCCATGGATCTGTTTATTCTGGTATGGGAGAGTCCATAGACTACAGCCCTGCTCCAACCTGGCACAGCGTGCCAGGGGCCAGGAGAGGAACCACTGCCTGGGCACAGTTGCCAAGCCTGTCTGGTGCACGGCCACTGCCACGCTGGCCTGTGGAAAGGTGTCCCCATCCCCAGATCCCTGGAGATGGCAGCAAGCCCTTCTGTTCCCATCAGGTGTCCAGGACCACGCTCAGTCCCCATGCAGCATCCCTGGGGTGGCTGAGCGACACCAGGGCACAGGGATCATGCAGTCCAATTCCAGCTACTCCCAGACCTGGAAGCAGGTCCCAGCCCAAGGGCAAGGGGCCACGAGTGGTACTGGGAGCTTGTCACCACGGCCAGCTGGCACCCCCAAAAGGGCCTGCCCCGTTAAGTGTCTCTCCCAGCTGGGCTGACCCAAGGTGCCACGTAGTTTCCCACGTTCCCTCCTGCCTGTCACCCATCATGTTTTGCATTTTTCCCACTATCTTATCTCTCCACCAGCTCACCCCTTTGCAGCTGGTCTCTTGTTTTCCCTCTGCCCTCTCCCTTGCTTCCCAGCCCCACCTGCACCAGCTCCAGCCCGGCTCCCATGCTGAAGGACCTTAAGGCAGGTCCCTGATAAGAGTCAGACCAAACAAGAGACTTTTGTGCCATGCTGAGCTCATCTGGAGGAGATCTGTGAAGACCTGGCCTGGGCAGAGCAAGAACAACGCTTGGAGGGACTGAGCAGTTTGGTGCCAGGCACACAGCACGATCCTGCCTCAGTTTCCAAGCTTCTCCAAAAATCTTTCCTCTGTCCCTGCTTGCAGCAGCATCCCTCCCTCAAGCAGGGGAGGGAGAAAGGCCTGTGCCAAAGGCTGAGCCAGGGAGGGAGGGTACAAGTCCAGCTGAGATATGGTGTCTACACTGAGCCCCACGTACACAACAGGCTTGGCAGCCAGCAAGTGCAGGGAATAAAATTCTCCCCGCTCCCAGCCTGCTGATGGGTTAATATTCCCTGTAACGACAGACGGCTCCTTTTATCCTCTCTCGCACTCCCGCCAGTGATTTAATCTTGGAACAAGCTGTGATTATTTCCTGTACAGCTGCCTCCTCGTTTCCACCACAGACCAGGCTTGACAGCATCCTGCCAGGCAAGGAGCAGACCCTCCCGCAGAGCCCCAGACCAGCCATGACCAAGGGCAGAGAGACTCTCTCCAGTCCCTTGCCTTCTTGGTCCCCTTGTCCCTGCCTGACACACACTGAGGGTGCTATGGGAGATGAGGGAAACCTCCAAGGGCCTGGCAAGCATCAGGGGAGAAAAGGGGCTAAGGAAGGTGGTGTATTGCTTGACCAGGGGGTCTTTCAGGTCTCAGCCTCATGGGGCAAGTCTAGCACTGTGAGAGGAGGCTGGTGAGTCTCAAACTGGAGTTAGCATGGTATCAACACAGAAACATCTGCCCCTGGATCCCTCCAAGCTAAGGTACAGGGCAGTTGGATCTCAGGCAGCCATTCCTCAGCAGCCCTGAACCAGACAGGCAGTGGGAGGGTAGGTGGAGGATTTACCCTCATGGCCCTTTGCATCTCACAGGGCTGCAATGCCTGTGCACCCCAAGCTCAGGACCTCAAGCTCAGGACCACAGAGCACACAGCCTGGGATCAATAGCCACAGCAGAGCTGGTGTCATGGCCTGCAGGAGGGTCAAGTGTCCTTGAGGACCCTCACACAGCTGTAAGAGGAAAAATCTTCACATGGAGGGCTTGGCAGAGACTGGGACTGATTGCATCCTCGCCTGTGCGGTGAATACAGCCTGCCCCAAGCACCAGAACAACATGAGGCCAGAACACCTCTGAGGACAAGCTCCTGAGCCATGACTTGTGAGGTGCTTGAGGAGAAGGCTTCCAAAACACTGGGAATATCCACCATCTACCTGCAAGCGGGCAAGTTCCTTGTGCTACCAAGCAGGTGGGGCTATAGGAGGTCAACTCTTGATGCCAAAGCATGCATACAGGATGTGCATGTTGTCCTTCATGCGTGTGCTGGGGAAGGCCAGGATTCCTCCTTTGACAGGGCAGGGAAAAGCAGCAGGAGACCAGGGCTGGCCCAGGGCCACTCCAGCAGCAAAACATGGGGTGCAGCTCCACCTGGTGGGCAGCGAGACCCCCACCCCAAGTGTCACTATGTTCCTCTGGCCTCTGCAAGGGATAGAAACGAAGGAAACAGCGCCAGGGGACAGCAGCTTCACCTCAGGGTTTGGGCTGGTCCAGCACTTAGGGATGCTGTGGCCATGTCACCGTGTGGATGACCATGCAAAAGCTGCTGCGTGCACACAAATAAATCTCCTTACACACATGCACAGAGACAGCCTAACAGCTGGCGCACAGCCAGCCATGCCCCTGCGACCTGGCTGTTGCATTCTGAGGTTCCCATGTGCCTGCAGGAGGAGGTTAAATGAAGGGAGCTGCCTCTCTGCCAGATGGGAGCAATCCTGAGGGGCCACACTGCTCAACTCCTGCCAGCCAGGATGGTGCAGGAACAAGTCTGACTTGGAAGCCACCTCAGCTCAGCACCCAGCATTCTGTGTGATCCTGGACAAATTGCTGCTGCCTGCTGTGGAGGAGCACTTGTGCAGATGCTTTCCTTGCCCTGTGCTTCCTTCTGCCCTCTTCCTCCAGCTCTGGGATGTTCCTCACACATAATACCCTGTGGCACCCCTTCCCTCCCATCACAGAGACCTCAGCCCCTTCACCCACAGCCCTGTCACTGCCAGAAGGCCCCAGAAGTGTCCCCTGCTTCTGCACAGGATGCAGGTTGGAAGCTGCTGGGTAGCGCAGAGGAACCACCACCACCAGGACAGCAACCAGACACCTTCGCTCAGACAAGTGTCAGCTTCCTCCAGCTATGCCAGTGCCCCGGCAGTCTCCCTAAAGCGGGGGAAGGCAAAGAGTTGCAGCTATGGGCTGGTCAACAGGATGCAGGTTGGAAGCTGCTGGGTAGCGCAGAGGAACCACCACCACCAGGACAGCAACCAGACACCTTCGCTCAGACAAGTGTCAGCTTCCTCCAGCTATGCCAGTGCCCCGGCAGTCTCCCTAAAGCGGGGGAAGGCAAAGAGTTGCAGCTATGGGCTGGTCACGGAGCCGCTGGAGCTCCAGCCAGCCTGGCGATGGGGGGGGACCCAGAGCAGCGCGGAGCCCGCCGCGGATTGCGAGA
>NW_010413243.1:3858-4820 GCF_000710305.1 Buceros rhinoceros silvestris | reverse complement strand
AGCACAGCCCCGGCCCGGTGACACCCCGGTGACACCCCGGACCACCCGCCTCCTCCCCGACCCGGGCTAACAGGGGCTCCCCTAATGGAGCCCTAATTGTCCGCAGGGGGTGACAATTAGCCCCTCATTAACCTCCGCAATCCGGTGGCTGTGCGAGTTTCCTCCTGTCACAAGACCGTAGGGATGTGCTGGCAGGCGTTTAAATCGCCCATGGCTACATTTCAGCCTTCCCGGTTTTATCTTCCTGTCCTGTGCAGAGCTGCGACCTTCTGTCCTCAAGGGCTTTAATGGTAGCAGCCCTGGAAAGGACATGAGAGTTGAGCATGGTCTCAGCAGCCACCCACCGTGGTGCCCCACACGGGATACTCGCCTCCCCATCAGAGTCTGGGGGTTGCCCAGTGCCAGGACCCAGGGACAGGGAAGCTGAGCTGTGTTTCTGCGTCTGTTCAAGGCTGGGCTCTGCCTTGCGTGGTTTCCACGCAGAGGAGCTGTGTTTCTCTGGCTCCCTGAGCTGTTCCCAGCACTGCCATTTGGCGAACAGCAGGGCAAAAATAGCTTCTCTTCAGGAGCTGCAACAGGGCTGCTCGATTTGGCTGTGCTCTTGCTCTGTTCTGCTCTGCTCTTCTGCGTGAAGCCAGGGCTGATCTTGAAGCAGGGACTGCACAAGCTCCTCCAGCCATCTTAGGCAGGCACTGCCCCCACCCTGAGCCACACTAATAGGGTATCGCAGGGTAAGCTCGGGTCAGCTTTGGTGTCTATGGAGCCCTCTCCCTTGAGGACTGGAAAGAAGAAAAATGGAGGAAGACCAGGGATGGGGAAGGGGAAGGTGCCTGGGCTGGGGCACTCAAAAGCCCAAGCAGGTTTCTTCTCCCTGGGCACTGCAGACCACCTGCCAGCCAGGTCCTCCAGGTCTTCCTGGTCCCGGAACTCCCAGCTTAGGCAGGAATTCTGCCTGAAGGTGT
>NW_010413243.1:2401-3718 GCF_000710305.1 Buceros rhinoceros silvestris | reverse complement strand
CTGTTGGACCTGCTCAATGAGAGATGTACCAAGAGTGTGAGCTCCATCTCCACAGGCGAAGCAGCACAGTGCAGGAGCTGGCTGGCTAGCTGCTGCCAGGGAGACAGTCCTTTTCGCTGCCTGTCTTTGCCAGTGCAGACAGACCACAGCACAGCAAGTGAGCTATTAAAGAACAGCTCTAGCCAGCCAGTAAACACACGCTCATTCATCATTCTGAAGCAGGCAGGGGCGCGTGCCAGCTGCTTTCAGCCAGGACCCTTCACAAAGCCTGTGCCCAATAGCTCAGCAGCCTGGAGGGGAGCTGGGATCAGACTAGGGCACCCAGGACCTTCCAAACTGCTTTTTCGTGTCTTGGGAGCGCTGGGAGAGCTGCCCTGCCCCAGGCTGGGAGCTTGTGCACTTCTGAGCTGCAGCCCCAGCATGGCAGCATCATGCACAGGTATTTGGAGAGGACGTGAGGGTTGGTATGGGTTTCACCAAGGTCTGATCTGCCTTCACGTTCCCACCTGCACTGGGCAGGCAGAACTGCTCAGCTCTGTGCAGTGGGAGGCTCAGCTCAGGTGGAGCAGAGCGGGACACTGGCTGCCAGCACCCGCAGGGAACTATGTGGTTCCTGCAGGTCAGCACTAGCTGTTTTAGAGCCTTTGCACAGCACTGCCTGCTTTTACCCCCGCTTCCCTCCCCTGGTGCTGCTGTCTCCCTGCCTGTCTTCATCCCTGGAGTCCAGCCAGTTCTGCTGGCTACCAAAGTGCTCCTACTCTCCATCTGGAAGAGCCCTGATTCAGAACAGGGATACTCTTTTACGCAGCCCAGATTAGGGGCCTGGACAAGAAACTATACCTTTGTTGGTGCTAACATGTAGCTGAGGCGTGTGTTGTCTTGGCTAGAGTGACCCTTAGTAGCAGGGGATCTGTGTATGCCAACTGTGTCCCAGCAAAGCCACACCACTAGCAGCCGAAGATTTGGCCAAGGGCAGGAGCCTCAGAGCAGTTTTCAGACTGACCATGCCTGGAGCCCTACTCTGTTCCTCCCTCACATCCAAGAGCATGTCATTTCAGCTGCCTGGGGTGGGAACCCCAGTTCTCTGGGAAGGGAAATACTGCCCTCCCCTTCTGCTTTGTGCCTTTTGCTGGTATCTGACCACTTACAACCAAGCCCTAAAGGAAGAGCCAAGTAGAGATAGCCTCAAGGACACAGCTCGTGCTATAGCACTGCCTGCCAGCCCCTGGGTTGGAGCCTCAAGTCTAAAACTGAAGAGAGCGGAAAACATGCTCATCTTCGCCGTGGAAGAGAGGCTGTCCTGTAAGGATACCACAA
>NW_010413243.1:443-2317 GCF_000710305.1 Buceros rhinoceros silvestris | reverse complement strand
CTGCCTCGCAGGAAAGCCACAAAGCTGCTTCTTAACCTGCATAAGAAACACCGTGTTGTTCCTGCAGGGCTTGGCTAATTCCCCAGTGCTTGCAGGAAGCCCTTGTCGCTGCCCCCAGCACTGGCTTGGGGAAGGACTATGGGTTCACTGACCTCCTCCACCCCAGGACTGCTGCCACAGAGGGACACAGGCAGCTGCAGGCAAAAAGGGAATAACTGGTCCTGGAGCTCTTCTGCTGCTCCTAGCGAAGGCCTCAAGCAGCATGACTGAGCAGCTGTGGGCTGGATTTTTAAACAGGCTTCAGGCAAATCCCCCCTCCTGGGAGAGGTAGGAGGTGCACACAGACTGCGCCGCTCAGTGCCGGTAGCCGCAAGCGTGGCTGGGGGAGGCTGGGGAGCTGTCTGGCCTGGTCCTCGGTGTAACAGGCTGCAGAGTCCAGCTCATCAGTGCTGAAAACAAACAGTCTTTCTTGGCGACTTTGGGGAAGTCGATTTGGGCAAGCTCACAGAGGGCGAGGTGGCTCCATGTGTTTCAGATGCAGCAAGCTGAGAGCTATTCTACTCCAGCAGGAGCAGGCAGTGTGCAGGAAGGTCTCTGCTTCCTCACCTGCAAAATTCAGCTGTAGGGGATGAAATCATGTTTACACACCAGAAAATCAGTCCATTTTCAAACATGCAAAGAGGAAAGACTACAAGCTCCTTCTCATCCCCTCCCTTGAGGCTCCTCCATCTTGTTGCCTAAGTTGAAGCCAGCTCTGTATATCTAAAAGTGCTGACTTAATCAGGAACCTTGTCCTGATTTTCTTCCTCCGTATTTGCTACTTCAGTCCAGCCTAAGCTGACCTTGGGCAGGTGACGCTGGCCCAGATGTACTTTGACTCTGGCCACTCACAAAGCAGATCTCTGTGTCTGGGGGTCTGTGTTTGCACGCAGATATTCTTTGCAGATCCCACTGTGGCCTCCTGCAATGAAACAGCGGCTGATCACAGCGCAGGATAAATAGGAATGGGACTGCGCCCCTCTTCCCTGCCTTGGCACAGAGGGCACAGCCTCTGCCATGCTCCCAGATGTGGCACATCAGCCCCAGGCATTGGGAGGCCCATCTGGAAGTCTGAAACCTGGTTCTGAGCCTGTGCTTTCTTTGCAAACACCTCTAGCATCAGCAGTGCAGGAGGAAGCAGGAGGGCTGGCTTAGCTCCTCCCAGTTGATAATTCATTACCGCCTGAGAGCCCAGATCCAGGCAGATCCAGTGCTACATCCTGGCACTGACGAGTGTTCATTTCACACATAAAATGCTGTATCAAAACGCATCATTGAGATATTTTCCCTGAAACCTTTCCCAGCTGCCTCTCCTGACGCTTTACATGCAGGAGCTGTCCTGGCGATGGGGGAGTTTTGCTCCTAATGAATGCCTGGCACCCGCTGTAGTAATCAGAGCTGTGGGATCTGTCCTCCAGCTCATGAGAAATACAAAGGGGATCTTCCTGTGAGTGGCAGGGAGGCAGCAAGAGGAGGCTGCAGGTTTCATCCATGGCGTGCTCTGATCCTGAGAGAGAGAAGCAGCCCATGTACACATGGCTAGTTTATCACGTACTGCTTTGCAGTGATGCAGAAGTGATGCATCTGTTCGCACCTCCTCCAAGGGCTCTGCCTTGGGGACCCAGAGGAAGCCCCTTCCCTTTTCTCCAAGATCCTTGACTTCAGCCTGATGCTGGTGATTCTCTGTGTGGTGGTAAATGTTGCCTTCAGGACTGAGTGGGAAGAGTTAAAGTGGGTGGGGGGCTCAAGAACCTTTCAGGTGCTGGGGTGGGCTTCTGCCAGCCTGGAGCTGAGCAAGATCGGAGCCCAGGCTGGGCGCAGCATGGCTGCCTGCA
>NW_010413243.1:0-284 GCF_000710305.1 Buceros rhinoceros silvestris | reverse complement strand
GCCGAGGCCCATCCTCGCAAGCCCAGCCCCTTCAGGGCAGCTGTCGGGTCAGAGCCAGCCTTTCCCCAGCCCCAAACCTTCTGCTGCTTCCCCAGCACAGTCTCACTTGCTTCTTCATCCCTTCTCATCCTCCCCTCTAGCACTGATCAGGGCTTTTCTTCCTCACTATGTCCCCCTAGCACCATCTCGGGAGGTTCGGGTGGTCTGGGAAGGTTCATTCCTCGCCTTGTAGGTAAGAATGCAGAGCAGGGTGCAGGTGAGAGCGGCCAAGTTCAGAAGACCCC
>NW_010413242.1:37234-53143 GCF_000710305.1 Buceros rhinoceros silvestris | reverse complement strand
ATTAATTAAAATAGAGATATTTAGATGGTTCTGGAATGATGCCTCATAAAAATATGCTTTCGGGGGTCAGATTTTTAGATTTTAAAGGTAAAGTTTGTAGATTTTGGGGACTTGTCTGTGACAAAGTTGAGAAATAGAAAGTGTGTAGAGATTGCCTAAATAAAATAAATTATTGTTACGATTATAATATCTGGAGATGTACCTTAGCAAAGAGCACTTCTGTGAACAAAAGCCTTTAGCCACAAACCACTAATTTAAGGTAGTGTGAGATACCTCAGTTGTCATAAGATCCCTGATGACCTTGCCAGGACCAGAAAGGGTAAAATCTTTGCAGTCAAAACAAAAACCAGACACAATATTTAGTTTTAGAAGCATTCTGTAGTTACATTGTATCATGTTGCATTTATAATATAATTTATCATATTTCTTTTTCCTTTCTAAAGGATTCCCTCTACTGTAATAATCACTGCCTCTCAGTTTAGTTTGCTTCAAAGAAAAGTAAGGAACATCCAAGCTAGGTGTTAAGAATAATATGTAAGTTCTAATTCTGGAAAAACATTGCCTGTGGAAAGTCCGTTCCAGCTGGAAGTCTAAAGAGAGATTAGATAAATATCTTCCTGATATAGACTTAATTGATCCAGCATTGGATAACAGAGATGAACTGGATGACCTCCAGAGATCTCATTCAACCTTAATTTCCTGTGATTCTATGCTAAGAAACATTTTGGAAGGGGGTTAGAAATTTAGTCTTTGGAACTTGCAAAACATCTGAAAACACTGATTCCTTTTAGAAATACCGGATCCTCTTGAGTGCTTTTCTGAGGCTGTTTGGTCCTACACACCTCCTTTGTTTTATGTAGTACTGAAATATAACCAACTCTTAGAGAAGCAGAAGTTTTCTGATACTATGTTTTCACTTGCTGAACTTTATTTGCAAGTTTATTTTATGCAATGATTTATGGTGGCGAAAATATTCTTCCTGACCTATATGACAGTCAGCCTGCACTCTGAAGCATGACATTTGATTACTTGTCTTAGCATGCAGAACTGCAAATGTTACTAATGGTCATAAAATTATCCAACCCTTTTAAAAATCAGACACGGTATTTGACTTGATGACCTTCTGCAGTCATGAAATTCACGTTCTGATTGAAATGATATCAGTCTGGAGGATCTGATAGAGCTCTGGTGCAAGTGTCACAGCTCTGCCACTGAGGTGGAAAAGAATCTTAATGAGCTTTTATGTAGGAAATATAAGTATCTTTGAATTTCACTGTTTTCTGATTTAGTCACACAATATAGACCATAAAATGTAAGTTAGGGATATCTTGCATTTTCACCGGTAGTAAACAGGTACGAGGTAATAGTTCACTAGCTTGCTTTCTCTTTAGCAACACTTTGCATCCACTGGAGCACATGTCACTTGAAAACCAGTGCACTGAGCAGTACAGAGGTAGCAAGGGGAAACATTTTTGTGCATGTCCTGTAATCATTATCGTCTTGGACATGACGAGCTTTTGTGCTTTTTTCTTTTTCATGTGTGAAGAGCAGAAGGGCACTTCCTTTTGTATTAAATGTTCCAAAACGCTAGTTGCCAGAGTATTGCTTGAGGAGAAAAAAGGACTCCTCTTAATTTTGAAACCTGATGGCAATATGTCAACATTATGAATTATTTAATCGCCAATTATCTGAAACATCTGCCTATCTCTCAGATTTAAAGCATTTTTCATATGGCCAACCCCAAATCTTTCCTGGATCCTAGCAAAACTAAAAGCCATCCGTAATGTAATAAAATTTTTTGCTTGTAGCATGAGAGTCAGCAGCAATATATCAACTTAAGCGTCTGTGAAGGAAAATAGTTTCCAGCATGGTTATTAGGCAGAGGGCTGGTCAGGGTGTTTAGGATGAAGCAGACAAACAATCCATTCACTTGGTAAGCACTCAAAGTTCTGCATAGATGGAGAGAGTTTTGCTTTCTGCAATGCAATCCTGTTCAGAGTAGGCTCAGCTTTATGAATCTAGTGAACATCGGATGATGGAAGAAATCAGACACTTAGTATTTTCTTCTGCATTGTCTTCAGGTTAGACCTGCACTTGGCACTGGGGAATAACCTGCAGAGACAACGTGGTGTCAGTGGAGTATGCAGGAGCATGCAAGCACACATTAAACCCACAAAATCGCTCACTTCTGTAGCACATCACCTTTTCCAGCCCCAGCTGTAGAAGGGCTCCATATCCAGGGCTGCTCATCTGTGCCAGCAGAGGAGGGGGACAGCTGGTATGAGGCCTCAGATGAGCAACAGCGAGAGTGTTACAGTTTTTCCTTCTCATTTTCATTTTCTAACTTATTTGACATAGTTACAACTTGCTCTGCTTCAGGTCAATCAATTTCTGCAGAATTTGAATCCAGCTTAAGGCAGAGTTCACAAAAAAGCACAAGTTGCACATACTTTCCCTTCATAGAATAATAGAATCCTTTTGTTTAGAAGAGGGATCATCAAGTCCAGTGATTGACCTAGCACCACCAAGTCACCACTAACCGTGTCCCTCAGCACCACATCTACATGTCTTTTAAATACCTTCAGGGATGGGGACTCCATCACTTCCTTTGGCAGCCTGTTCCAACGCTTCACAACTCTTTCTGAAAAGAAACCTCCCCTGGTTCAACTTGAGGTAGCTTCCTCTTGTTCTATCACTTGTTACCTGGGACAAGAGACTGACCCCCACCTCACTACAACCTCCTTTCAGGTAGTTCTAGGGAGTGATAAGGTCTCTCCTGACCTTCCTTTTCTCCAGGATAAACAACCCCAGTTCCCTCAGTTGCTCCTCATAAGACTCTGGAAACTTTGCCAGCTTTGTTCCCTTCTCTGGACGTGCTTCAGCACCTCAATGTCCTTCCTGAAGTGTGGGGCCTAAAACTGGACACAGTATTGAAGGTGTGGCATCACCTGTGCCGAGTACAAGGGGACAATCACTTCCCTACTCCTGCTGACCACACTATTGCTGATACCAGCCAGGATGCTATTGGCCTTCTTGGTCACCTGGGCACACTGCTGGCTCAGATTCAGCTAGCTGTTGACCGACAATGCAGGTCCTTTTCCACTGGGCAGCTTTCCAGCCGCTCTTTCCCAAACCTGTAGCATTACAGGGTCTTGTGACCCAAGTGCAGGACCCGGCATTTGGCCTTATTGGACCTCATACTATTGGCCTCAGCCCATTGATCCAGCCAGTCCAGATCCCTCTGTAGGGCCTCCCTAATCTCAAGCAGATCAACACTCCTGCCCAACATTGTGTCGTCTGCAGCTTACTGAGGGTGCACTCGATCTCCTTGCCCAGATCATTGATGAAGATATTAAAGAGAACAGGCCCCAATACTGAGCCCTGGGGAACACCACTTGTGACTGGCCACCAACTGGATTGAACTCCATCCACCACCGCTCTTTGGGCCAATTTTTTACCCAGAGAAGAGAACACCCATGCAGGTCATGAGCAGCCAGTTTTTCTAGGAGAATGCTGTGGGAAATAGTGTCAAATGCTTTACTGAATTTTGGGTAGACAACATCCACAGCATTTCCCTAATCCACTAAGCAGGTCACCTTCACATAGAAGGAAATCCTGTTAGTCAAGCAGCACCTGCCTTTCGCAAACCCATGCCAACTGATCACCTGGTTGTCCTGTATGTGCTGCGTGATGGCATTCAAGGCAATCTACTTCCTTGCATCCTTTTTCCTTCTTACAAGGGCTCAGAAACTCTGGTCTGACTATTCCTTTTTATCTCTAGAAAACGTCGCTTCACAGGAAGGAGATACTTCAGGTCAGTTTGACATTTTAATCTCAGCAGTTTGCTTTTTGTATTGAATCACTATGGAATATCAAATTTAAGTGGCAAGAGGGTTATTCTTACCAGGCTATTGTTTGTGGTAGTATGTAATGGGAAACACTTCCAGACTGGGCATTTGAGAACTGAAGCTGAAGAAGAAGGATTATGTTTTTGCCAAATGCAGTTGTTAGGTCCCTGCCTCAGAGAAAAAGAAACCCACAACAGCAACAATGTTATGGCAGCCCTGGGTATGCAGATACCTCTCTGCAGGATGTTGGTGGTTCTGATTAAGCGTTACGTATGAAACGGCTGCACGTCTTTTGAAACTCTTATATGCTAAAAATTCCTAATTTGGTGAAGATTAAACTTTGTAGGCTTTTTCATTGTGAACTGAATTTCTCAGACACCAATTAACATTTCATTGCTAAGACAAACTGATCTGTTATTTGCCTCTATATCCAAATTTCTACATTTGAACTTTAAAGACTTTTTTGTGTGTGGTCTGTAGCACAGCAGAAAATGACAAAACCAGCTAAATCCTCGGCAAATAACAGAAACTATAAAGGGCCAGCCTGTTGCTGCAATAATATCATCCCCTTTCTATATTATTGCAAGCTTTACTCACTTGCTGTTGTTTATAAATATCTGAGAAGTACAGTACTGCTGAAAGCCATTTAGGTACATCAGAAAAGCCTGGAGACACTAGTAGGTTTGAATCACTTAGCAACATATAGGTATTAAGTGCTATTTGAGATGCCAAGTGTTCCAGAGGGCACATAAGAGCTGCTCCAGGAGGGCACCGATCTCCCTCAAGTCCAGTGTTATGTCAGACATGTCTCTGATATCCTAAGACCTCCCAAATGGCACATAACGGCACATGTGTGCAACTGAATCTAACTCCTACATGTAGAATATATGTTGGGATTGTGCTTACCTAAGTTCAGATGTCCAGTTGTGGGATGGAGGAGCAGAATGCAATTTTGCAGCCTAACTTAGGGTCACTGCGTACACACTAGAGTATCTGACATGTCACTCTGGAGCAATAAGGTGTGGCACAGGACTTAGAGAGATTCATGTGCTTCTGTAGGGGAAGATGGAAGTGAAGTGAGATGTGTTAGGATGGCACTAGCACCTCAGTTTAGGCAGCTGTATAAAGGCAAAACTATCTAATGTCAAGTTTACTCAAGAAACAGTGGAATAACTAAATTATGAAATATACTATAAAGTTTTTGTAGTGGAAAAAAATCTATATTTCTATTTCTATTTCTGTCCTGTCTGCGAACTTGTACATCTCTTCATTTTAATTGTTTATTTTACTTGTGCATCTATCCTTCCCTACTAAAATATAAATGAGATCAAGATTTTTATTTGAAACATGTATTCTCTTTAAGCTCAAAGTTTCTTTAGGCTGTGTTTTTTGCACACCAAATGTTATGATGCAGGAGAAAATTTATTGCAACTGCTTACTTATTTGTGGATTAGTACAGCATGTCAAGGCACATCAAAATATCCTATTCACATTTGTATCAGTGAAAAGCACTTGTGATCCTTGGAAATGGAAAAAGTAATATACAGATGTCCATGCTGGACAGCAAAAGGTGCTATTGGGGAGGTTCTCACACAAGAAATGAATAATCAGCTTTTGGATGCAGTATTTCAAAATGCCTAATTAGCTGTATTCCAGGAGGAATACATTCCCTGTGGTGATTCGTTCCCTGTGGCGATGATCTTAGTTGGCAATAAACCAATGTCCACAAAATCCTTATATCAAATATGGCCCAAGCACCCACTTTGAACATCTGATGCTGTGCATCTTTGTGGAAAAGTCTTTTTGTTTTATTTGTGTAACTGCTGAACATGCATGAATGACCTGCCAGCTGTATATCAGCCATGCAGTGTCTTCTTGATAGTTCATCAGTCAGTCAAGTAAGCTCTGCCATCGACATAAAAAAATTGACTTTTCAACAGTGAAAAGTATTTTTAGTCCCTTTGACCTAACATATTATCTGTCGACTTGTCCCTAGATATGGGCAGCTCTTCCATGCTGAGGATACTCCAACAACAATTAGAAGGTATACAAAATGTTAGAACACATAGTAAGTAAAAAGAAAGTAGAGAGAAAAGAAAACCATTAGAATATATTGTTAAACTTTCAAAAACTACCCCTCAGCACTTTTAAGGGAAAACACTTAAATCTCATGGAATTCCTAGACAATATCTTGACAGTAACTCATTTATAGGCAGTGCTGCTAGGTTGAATGCTACCTGTGATAAACCACAAGTATGATAGTTTGAGCCTGGGACATATTTAGTTTCTGTGGTACAATGTTCTAACAGTTTCCAGGAATGAAGTCATTGAATAGATCCTTTCCAGAAAATGAACATTTGCTAAAATAAATAAATAAATAAATAAATAAATATTTTCTTCCTTATGCTAAGACAATCTAGCAATGTGGCAACAGCAGCCAAAAACTGTACTACATGACTTGGATATTTAAATCTGTGCATATGAAGTCCCACATCAGTGACTGTCAGTCACAACATATGCCCACAAAGGTCACAATACTAAATGTATTCTACTATCAAAGCATAATTGCTTTCTGAACCGTATGGTTGACAGGAATAGACAAAGGGAGGAGGAACAGAAGATCGATTTTCCACATCTTAGAGTACTCCGTCTCTCTTCAGAAACATTTTGACACAGCAGGTGTTTTTAAAACACTGTGACTAAGGGCTGTAAATACCTTTTAGCATGTCCATGACATACTTTAATAAAAAAGAAGTGTGTTTTGCCTTCAGGGTGATGGACTTTCCTGCTGTCAGTTCTCTTGGTTCATTGTCTGTTCTCTTTTAAACTAGGACACCTATTGTATAGCTGGGTATAAAGAGGAGGATGTGTTTCATCTTTTATAAGGAAGTCCAAGAGGTAGAGTCAGAGACAAGAATAACTAAAGAATGTTTTGTCTTATGATGAATAAGAATTAGATAACAGGATCATACTGTCAAACTGCACCACAACTACCCCTTTATTTAGGTTTTGTTCTATAGCACAAGGACTTCAAATCCTATTCATGCTTAACTTCAAGGGTAAGTGCCTTCTTTATCATCAGAAAGTACAAAATTAAACCAAATGTCACATGCATTTGGAATTCACAACAAAATTCAGAATGAGTATAAACCCTCAAGAGGGAAATATTTGAACTCATAGCAAGAAAAAAGAGAGGCAACTTACGTTTTGACACCCAGCTGGAAACGTCTTCCCCTTCTCCTCCCGTCTTTCTTTTACTTGCACTATCCAAAATATAAGCAAACTCTGTGTCCCAGAATATGCAAGATCAGTTTTTGAATGCATTAGGTGGGTTAATTCCCCAGAGCAGTCAATATTCTTTAGTGAGAAAAGATATTGAAAAGGCTATTTTTTGCTTCAATGCATGGGTAGGATAAAAACATTCAAAGGTTCAACATTTATAGCATTGCAAACATTTTTGTTTTGTGCTGAAACTGAAGTGAAACAAAATAATATTGTGTGTCTTACACTTGTAGTAATAGGCTAGTGCAAGGTTAAGTTGTGCTCATGCACTGAAACTCAGAATTTCAGCCAGATTTGAGTCATTAAGGGCCTGGATATTTTTTGGTTGGTGTGCTTTTTCTTACAGAGAGGTATGTATGCCATAGTTCAGTACACAACATTATCTGTAAAGAAAGTAGAGTATTTGAATTACTGTGGAAGAGCAGGTGTCACATAAAGTTAGTTTGCTAACAAAATTTAGTGATAATTCCAATTGGGAGGCATTTTCAGTACAGCAGAGGAATGGGATTTTATGCAATGAAAAAAATTGCAATATCTTGAGAATAGGAACAGTAGAAATGAGATTAAATTTAATAGAACAAAATGTGAACTTGTGATTTTAGTGAATTATAGTAACGGGGAGGTGTCATAAGTTAGAAGTAGAAGCAGATGAGAAAAATCTTTGTGTACCAGCTGAACAGTATATATACGTGCTGCATTTGTTAAAAAAGTTAAATCAGTTCTGGGATACGTTAAGAGTGACCTAATGCCATGATGTTCTGCACTTGCAGGACCTCCTTAGGAAAAGGATGAAAAATGTTCAGTTCTGGCTACCTGCCTCCACGAGAGGTACATTTAGAGTGGCACAGGGGCATAGGTGTCCTGGGAATATATTAAAAGAAGTGGAAGTTTTCTTTTAAGAGAATTGATTGATAGAGCTAGATTTATTTAGCCTGCTGATGGTACTAAACTGAATGAGAAGGAAGGACATGTTGCTGTTCTTAAATATATCACAAGGTAAAACTCCAGACTATAAGCATTAACTCAGGAGGTGGTGTCAGCAGAAGAACAGACGGATATAAACTAACCATGAATACATTTAGCCTGGCAGATAGAGAAAAGTTAGAGAAAAGTAACACATGATATTCAAGAACAGGTTTTCCATTGCAGTTACAGGGATAAAACAAAGAAAACAGTAATACTTCAGTTTGAAATTTGATAATATTATAAACACAAGATGCAACATCTTGTTTTCAGTAGTAGAAAATTGGACATACAGACCCAGCAAGTCCTTCTCATTCTTAAGTGTTTGCAACATGGTGGCTATCTATGCCCAAGACTAGAAGATATGTAAAGAGCTTTATACCACAAAAAACAGGAAGCGGATGAGAAATATGGAGAGACAATACACTGATTTTTATTTTATTTTTATTTTTTTTGAGGGAGAAACATACTCATGAAAACAGTTGGCTGAGTTCTCTGCAATTTGATGTGCTCTAGTGCATCAGTAATAATAGAAGGTTAGTGGGAGTAATAAAAGGATTCATAGTGCTATACACTGAGGTGGTTCTGAGGACTGTTCCATTAATGATCCACAGACTATCTGCATTTCTTGTGTATGGTGGCATAATGAAATGTAAATACACTCACACTGAAGAACCTGATGAATCCTGATGACAGAAGGAACACTCTGACCTGTTAAACCTCCAGTTTTAGACATCCTAGAGAATAGCAAAATGCCAGATGATAAATTTACCTTTTGTTAGCCAACCTGACAGTGTAATGCAATGTATTGCCTTTCTCTGGGTCAGTTCTTCCACATGCAACTCTCTTTCTTGAGCCAAACAAAATGGAAAGATAAACGAGAACAAAGCAGTACAGATGCATAATCACTGTAGGTATAGAAAATCAATATTTAAGTATTTGTGATAGTTATGCAGTGAATAATACTTATGCAAACTTGAAATAAATATGGGACAAATTCACTTCACTGCAGATGACGGTTTTAGTCATTGTGTTGCTGGCTGTGCTGGGAAAGCTGTGTTTACTGCACAACTGCACATCAGCCTCCCGTTCCCCCGTCTCTCTCCTCCTTCCTGCACCCTTTCCCCCCTGACCTTTGTTTAGTTTCCATAGGAAGTACATCTATACTCAAAAAATCCAGAGGGAAGCCAGTGTATGTTCTAATTTGTGCCCAGTTGGAAGATGGTGGGCCAAGAACAGTCCAACTCCAGCAGCTTCCTTTCCATACAAGATGCAGATACACTTTTAGCCATTGCTGTACAGATATTCCAAAGTCAGCTGTCTACAAACGCAGTTTGATGTGCAGCAGCTGCTTTCAGGACTAGTCTCATATGCCTTCAGTAGAGCCTGACTTGTTCGTTGCCGGATGAACACATTCTTGCCAAGTTTACCGAGCCGTTCAGAATGGATTTGCTTTTATTATTTGTTAGTTCCTCAGCATTTTTCATGTGCACAAATGATCTGTTTTGACTAAATTTTTTTTCTTGGTTGTCAAAAAAAATTATCTGGCATGGAATCTGTAACTTAATATTGGAAAATCAACAAATTAAATACACATGCTCTTAATGGTTCCCAGTTTAAAATTACATTTGATACTTGTCTATTAGTTAATTTTTAATTCATTTAATGTCTGGCATCCTGATTTTGTGTTGTGCATTTGCTTAATCCCAAGGGTATGTAAAACCAAATAAAATTCTCTACTGAAATCTATCAATATATGACTAACCTCGTATGTCTGTTATAAAAAATTGATATCTTGTTAATTTGACAAATTCTTTTGTCCATAAACTATGTAGGATGACATTAAATATGCTACACTCTGTTCTTTATTAATCAATTTCCCTATCTGATGTTCCATTGTTTTTCCCAAGATTGATGACAGGCAGACAGGCTTATATATACCTGGACTACCCCATTTAAATTGAAAGGAAAGTACTGACAACTCTTACTTCCATCCAATGCTCAGGATCTATCTCAGCAATTCAAGATTTATTGCAAATGATAATAAATGGCCTAATAAAGCTTATTAGGCTTTTCTTCCAACATTCCTAGGTGCATTTTTTTAGTAAAAGATACTTTGCCTTAATAGCCGCTATTTGGCATATCCTGTCTTTGTTGGTTTAAGTGTAACATTTCATCACTGTCGTGGTATGCTATGACTACATCTGGCTTTTACCCAGTCCCAGAGCTGAAATAGGTGTTCAACATCTCAGTCCCATCTGCATTAGTTTTACCAACTGCATCCTTTCCATTTAACAATTGACAAACACTACTGAAAGGTTGCTTTTGCTCCAGATACATTTCATATTGTTTGCAGTGTACTAAGCTTAGATAGATATAGAATTCCTCATAAATCCTTCTGTCTTCAGTAACAATTTTCTGTATTTCCATTTTTACCTGAAATTCAAGTGACCTAGTCTATTCAGTTTCTCCCTTGTCTCCGTGAACAACCTGTTTATATTTGAAATTTCACATTAACTTTATTTCTCTTGTAAGTTAGACTGGTGTGGAACAGACATTGTCTTGATTACAGTTCTTAGATAATCTCCTAAAATGCTTTTAAATATCTTTTTTATTGTTTACTTATAGTTCCCTTTTAAATTCTTCCTATTATTGATTAGGCATAAAATTGTATTTACCAGTTTGAAAGTGGCCATTTCAAAGTAGCAAGTGTAAGAATTCCTGGTTGTATTACATTCTATTCACATGTAACAAATGTAGCTAAGTTCTCATTTTCATTTAAGGAACTACTAACTCAGTCCGGGAATCAGTTTTGATTTAGTTGTCAGGATGACATCTAGTACAAAATTCTCTGAGGAGAGACACAAAACTTTTTGATTTAGACAATTTTTATCAATCATTGTTCAGACTTTCAGAGGTATTAAAATATTTATTACTGTAAATGACAAACCTGTAGAGCTACATCTTCCAACCTAATATTCACCAGTGAAAAAGTTTATTTTAAAGCTCATACAGTACAGAAGCTCTTTTCTCTTTTTCCTGTCCATAAACATTGTAAGTAGGTGTTTAAGGGACCGGCCATCCTGCTCCATAGGATAGTCTGATGGTACATAGCTGCCTGCATCTAATTGCCCTTGTCAAACTCTCAGTACTGGGAGATTGATCTGTAAACACTCAAAAGCATTTACTATGTAGTTGTCAGTGCACTGAAACAGGTTATTGCCACATACCACCTCCTCTTCTCCTCTCTTGCCATGTGTTTTTCCTAAATTGCTTACAGTGAGTTTAACATTCCCATCACAGAAATCTTTCTTCAAGTCCCAGTAATATCAAGGAGGTCAAATTTTATTTTTATAGTATGTGTAGTTCCTAGTCTTCCTGTTTACCTCACAAGCTCCTGCCATTCATGAACGGGCAATTAAAGAATTTATTTTGTGTCATTCAGTGTCTTGATTAATTTTGTTCTTGACAACTTGACTGTGCTAAATGAGTGTTTATTTGCTGCCCCTTTTTAATCTCCCCTTTTGTTGTAAGTTTAATGCCATTGTTACTAGTCTAGTCAGCTTGTCCCTTGCAAAATTGATTTTCCCTTTAATGAGCTGGAGGCAGTGCAAACCACATAATTCCTTACTTAGAAAATGGCTCTGTAGTCCACCAAACTAAATTCCCTTCTCCTTCTTACACCCCTCTAGTTGGCAGCTTATTCTTAAAAACTCCTGATTCATGTGTCCATTTCTGGGACAGAAGCAATCTCCAAAAATCTCGTTTGGGTGTTTTCATACTTCATCAACTTCTGAACTTTTTGAAATCATTCGTAACTGGTGAGGAGACACATGAAGCATTGCTAGTACAAAGACATAACACTACTAAATGAAATATCCCCAACTCAGCTGGGTAAGTTTTTTTTCCTTCATTGAAGAAGAGTTGAGACTCTATAAGAAATATCCTAAAAGCCTTATCCTATAGGGAAAACTGATAGTTTTGACTGTAATTAGCCCATCAAATACTTTCTATTATATAAGGTTTTGAAAAATTCCTTGAGAAGTTTCCCTAGTTTGCAACCAACTTTTTGATATTTTGCAGGAGGAATGCTTTAGGGCAACAGAAATATCTTTTATCTGTTGCATGAAATTCCTTTCAGCTTTTGCTCCTTGCAGGTACCCTTTGGTCCAAACACACGAGCTTGGAAGAGTACTTCTGTTGCTGAGGAAACATAAAGCACACTGTTCCCGTAATAGCCAGGCTCTCTAGGTCTGTGGAATACAAAAGAAGGGAGAAAGAGCTGGACTAACTTCTTCCCTGTGACTACTGCTTTCATTCAGTGTGTGAACCATCTCTCCATGACTCCTTTGGGATAACAGAGTTCTGTGGCTGCCATCTAGTAGGTTAACACGAAAACGGTCTGTGCTACTGTGCGGCAAGCTCAGAGGTAAAACCATGCTGTAGATATATGTGGGTTTTTGCAGCTGTGCACTATCAAGTTTACTCTTTATCTTCAAAGAAAACCATAAAAGCATATTCATTGATTGGTTGATATTTTAATGTAGATTTTGCATGTAATGTTAAATACTTGAAAGTTGGAAAATAGTCTTAGGCTGCCCAAGAAAGTACACTCATGAACTCCTGCGACAAAATACTAGCAAAGGGGCTGTACACTACATTTGCAAATGCTGTGTCCTAATTACAACACAGAAAAGAATCTCATTAAAGCTTAATGCCAGCATCATTTCGGTTTATGTAATACCACCTCAGCAACCATATTTGTCATAGTATTCGTATGACATTGGTTTGTCTTTGAATAAAGCATTGATGCCCTGGTAGTAAAATCACTTGCTAGAGCTACATGGTCTGTTGAGACTCGTTGTTTCCTCTGTTAGACTAGGGCAAAGGATGGGAAGTCATTGTACAGGTTAAAGTGGAGGAGTGATGCCCAGAAAATTTGAACTTTGTAACAAGAAATTCTGTGTTACCTCATGCAAGCCTCAGTGCTTGATTTTAGCACTGCAACTTCCCCAGAATGAACACAGCCTAGATGCCCTGTCCAACCCATAAATGACCTTCTGAACATAAAATCATATTTTGATACTGCCAGCCAGAGTCTGCACTGCTCAGCTTGGCAGTGATGCTAGAGTGCCCCAAAGGTGACACTTGCATCATTTTGTATCCTTTCCCTTTATGCATTTTTAGGACATCAGTCTCTCTAGACTGTAATCAGCAACGTATATAGCCAGTAGAGGAAAGAAAAGCTGGAGGAAAACCTTCTATTTTTTTCTCAGTGGTGAAGAGGGAAAGTGCACAAGTAACAGTTTTACCTTTAGTAAGCAATTTACCCACCACAATTGTATGTGATTGTGTGCACTTTAGCACCGAAAGGTTCTTTTCAAGACATGATTCCAGTTTCCCTACGCCTCAGTTTCCCTATGTCTAAACCAGGGATGACTCTCACTTCAACAAAATATTGTCAGTAATGTTTGTGAAGTTGTGAAGTGTTCTGTAATCTTCAAATACCAGCTGCTCTATCATCATTACAGTTTATTTGTTATGAATTGCCTTGTTTTGTTTTCCATAGGCTAGGAGGCTTAGAAGTTATTCTTAAAAAAAAAAAAAAATGCCAGTGAGGTTTCAAGCTATACTTATTTGTTTCAAAATAGGTTTGTGGTTAAACCTCATCAAATCCCCTCTATTGCCTTTCCTGCTACTGCTGATTATTTAAGAAGCAGAAGGGAACATTGCACTGTAAAACATCCATTTATCTGCCAGTGTCAGGTTCTCCTGACACGATGTGCTAATGCAAAGCACATTAAGCATTAGCAGTAGGTGCTTCAGACCTAGCAGTAAGTAGACAGGCATTAAGAGACCTCGAATGAGTCAGTGTCACTCTATGGTATAACCTAATATCAACCCTTTAGGGCACCCCTATGGAATGCAAAGAAATGAAAGGTTTTAAAGGCTATTAATCCCAATGATTCTACATTAGAAGAGCACAAAGTTATTTGTCACAGGTCTTTTTGTCATCATGATATTGTCATAAAATGTGAAGTATTGAGTATTCCCGAAATTCCTCTTCCACCTACTTAAGCATGGAGGTCTTTGGTGATGCACTTATAATGCTGAGCTGCGATACCTACCAGTTACTGGCTGTTACTGGCACTGCCTGAAATCCCTTTTTATTGCAATGAGTTCTCCTCAGATCTTCAGTGCATGAGAAGTAGCAAAAACATCTTTAGAAAACAGGCTTTGAACTGAAAGGTATCCTAAGTAAACAAGTAAGTGAACCCTCTGCCCCCAGACAGACACCATTACAGCACAGATAAGGGGCACTAAATCAGAGCTGAATCTAATCCAAGGTGTTAACTGATTTTGCCGTACTTGTTATCTGGGGCTGCTTTATTTCTAAGGTGATAGGTGTTTTGTTCTGTGTTTCTTACCTTGAAGTTGCTGAGACTCAGGAGTAATGCCGTTGTTTTTTAAATCTCTGATCCAGTGTTCATGTGGAAAGGTGTCTTAGATAGCTAGTTGTCTGGCAGCGGCTGCTTCAAAAGGTCTGGCAGCTGAATGTGAACAGCTCAGGTTTTACTGGAAGTGGTGACAGTTACATGACTTCAAACTCTTGCCGGGCTCTGAATTTGTACATTTCAAATTCACTTCACACACACTCAGTTGACAAAAATTGTCCAACCATCAGATTGACATACTGGCAGACGCTCTGGCTTCAAGCCCTACCTCTGATAAAAACGCGATTCCTTCAGTTAAACATCCTGGCTTTGATATTTATAAAAATGTTCATGGAATACTTAAACCAGTAAAGTGTTTTGCAACATATTGATGAAAAATCTATGCAAGTATTTGGGGTTTTTTGTTAGGTGACCTGCATAGATACACAGCTTACAGTGTGTTCATTTGTGCATGCAGAAGTCTATCTGTGTATATAAAGTACGCATGTGCAGTTTCTTGGCTCCAAGGAGTTAGTCGATATTTTAAGCTTTGTCAGGATGCTCTGAAATCAATTGTAAACACCAGTCTTCAGTGTTTATACAAACACAATCCTATTTATTTGAAAAGAGTCTGGGGAAAATCCTGTACCTCTGAGCCCAGTAGGAAAAACCAGACAGAGTGCAAGAACATAGTGATGGTTGTTCCAAGCTGGACCAGTGGTCCAACTGCCACAGTCTCTGATGGTGGCCAAAGCAAAGGAGATTAAGAATGGAACAAGTGTATTTGCTACTTCCCTGTATAATCTCCTGATCTGTAATTTGTGTCTCGGAGCCAAGATTTACTTTAGAGATTTTTCTTCTGTGAAGCCGCCCAGCTGCTTCCTCAACCCATCTATAGCGAGGGCTGTGGAGCAATGGTTTTGGCGGCTTAAAACCAGTGTTGAGGAACAATTTTGTTTCAATTGTTTTGAAGTTACCAACTGCTAGTTTCATATAATGAGCTGTAGATTCTTCTAGTAATGGTACTAGAAGAGCTAGCTGTACCTATCCTATACATCCTCCTGTACCACTTGTGGTTTTACAGACTTAATGTCATATCATATTATCTTTTCCAGCCCTGTACAGGAGCTGTTCCATAACTTTGAATGTGCTTCACATGCTCGTATGAGCCTTTCTAACAATTCTTAATTTTCACTCTTTTTTTTTCTTCTCTCCAGCTACTAATGAACAGTAAGGTGGGGTTTTCCTCGGTCTTTAAGACCAGGTTCTCATACCTCTGTAATTATTAGTCAGCTCAGACCTCATTCTTCAGCACATAAAGTTAAGACCTTTTTCCTCTCCCATGATCCTTCCTTTAAATTTGCCTGTAATGAATTTCACTC
>NW_010413242.1:26686-37144 GCF_000710305.1 Buceros rhinoceros silvestris | reverse complement strand
CTTTCCCTGCCTAGTCTTAGTCTTTCTGGATTTATCCTAGTAAATGAATCAGCACCATGAAATGCTTTCAAACACCATGCCACCGGGATTAGCATCTATGCTGGAAAATGTAATAGATCAAATATGATCAAATACGATTGTCTCTGAAGGCAAGTGACATTGCTTGTGAAAATAAGACTAAGCTCTTTTACTACCAAAAAAATGTTTGTTTTTTACTACCAAAAATATGTTTGTTGGTTTCTACTAGAAAGCATCCCTGGTCTATTGATTTTCCTCCCAAACAGTACACATGCATTGTCTGGGAGAGTGTCAGGGAACACCACGCTGACAAATGACATAATAGGCAATCATATGCCAGAGCCTGAGACCATGAGAACCGAGTTAAGCCACTGCTTCATTGCTAGCATGTCTTCTGATACGCTTTTGGTACCTTCCCAACTAGTGCAACTAGTACTCTCTAAACCAATGCCCATTCATGTTTTGGAGACAAACACATACTGGGTGAGAACGCTCTAGTTTTGGGTCCCTCTATCCCCCGTAGTTTTCTGTCAGTATATAATGCAGACTTTTTTGCTCTGCAGTGTCTATATCCAGTTTGTTGCGAGAGAAATGCCACTCTGACTGAGAGTAACATTGTCCTCGCATTTTGAACATAAATTAAAAGAAGGAAACAAAACCAGTTCATATTTTTTAGGGTAAATACATGAAGATAAGGTCAGATGCAATGCAAAGCACTGCATAATGTGAATACTATGAGTCTGTATCACTTGGATCAAGGCTGGCAAACAGTGCCTGATTCTGGTGTTTTTAGTAGTATGAATATACCTGCATGGACCTTCTTCTATTCTCCATAGTCCATCTAGAATTCCCAATATTTTGAGTGGTCTTGGTTCTTTCATCCCTTTTCCACATTGATTATGGATATCTTAAACAGTTCAACACCTGTGCAAATTCCTGTAGGACATAACTCACGGCTTGTCCTTATTGGGAAAGATGGCTATTTACTCCCCCACTGTTTCCTACCTTTTTACCAATTGTTTATACATATGAGAACCATCCCTGCTGTGCCATGAAAGACTAGGCTCCTTAACCTTTGGTGAAAGACTGTGTTAAATGCCTTTTGGGAATCACAGTTGGCTGTTGTCTGCTTCAGGACTGCCCTCAAGAATTCCCAGTCATAACAAGGGCTTTCTCTTTATAAAAGGGACTCTCCTGGCTTTTTCATGTCATATTAATCCATAAGCCATCTTTCTCGTAGTTACTCATTCACTCAACACATATACTACATCTGTTATTGGTCTGTAGTTTCCCAGTTTTCCCTGTAACTTCTTAAGAATGATTCCACATTAACCACCTTCCAAGACTTCTGATAAAAAAGCAGCTTTAAATGCGGATTGACACGCAGTGGTGAGTTATTCTTCTATTTCAACCTTGAATTCCATTAGAATTGATGTTACATGACTATTCAATTGATCTATTTGCTTCATAACCTCTTTTGCTATTGCAATCAGCAAATTGCTTGATTTGAGACAGATTGTCTGATAAACAAGTGTGAAATAGGAACTTCCTCAGATTCCTTCACGCTGCAGTGCATATACAGAAAATTCCTTAACTGTTTTCTGCTCTGGACTTTTCTCCATTGTGCACCCCTTGATTTTGTTGACACTCTGGCCTCTCCCTTCTTTTATTATGTAAAGTAAGCTTAGTGGGTGAATCCTTGTTCCATAGCCGAGTGGTACCCACTGCCTTATATCCACCTTGCTTAGGGCCTTAGGACAAACTGGTTCGAGAGATGCGAGTCTGGGGCAAATCAAAATGCAGTCAAAGAATGAGTCTGGAATTAAACAGAGGAGACTACAGCAGTCCCGTGTTTGAGCTTGTTCCCTGTTCTCTCTCATTTATCAAAATAGATGTAGGAACAGACTCTCAAGCAATCTTCCTGTTCTGATGTGGTTAGAAAAGGGATTTATTGGAATACTTACTTAATGCCTTTTTATCAGGTTCAAACTCCAACTCTTTTAAAGGTCGTGGAAGATGCAGTTTTTTGCCCACACATTTCACGGAGAATCCTGTTCTCCCAGAAGTTTGTCTTCTGCCTCTTCTCATGGCTGTGCTTTGAGATGTTTATCTCAGTATCTCCCGACATTCTCTTTGTGGCTCTGCTGTCCAGAGCTTGAGGGAAGAAACTGTTCAGCCGTTGGATTTACAACCAAGAGGAAAAAGAAGCCATCTTACTTTCCCTGACTTGGTTTGCTCCCAGGTTTCTGTCTGGCCCTGGACAGTTACCTCTACTGTTCCAGCGCTCTCAGTACGTGAAGAACATCAGTGATTTATTCCATTTAGACTAAATGGCTAGCACTCTCAACAGCTTTAATGATGTCTGTGATTGTCTGGAGTTCAGACAGGCTTGTTTACAGCCATTAACACCTTGCCGCTTCAAGGATACTTCCGTAATATTTATAAAAACTTCCAAAATATAAAATGCTACAGAAACAGTTGTACTTATTTGTCAGCTGTACCTGTTTACTCTTCTTTCTGCTGGCACGGTGGACTTTCTTCTCTGTCTTTACAGGCCTGGTGGCTTGGCGTGCATTTATGTGTGCTCTGGTTTCAGGTTCATCTAGCTTTAAAGTTATTTATTACAAAAATATTTACAAACTGTTTTAGAAAGAGAAAGAAATCTTATTATTCTCACTCCCCAAATATCCTAAGGTTTCTGCCTAGTGATAAGATTGTCACAAGGGTGTTCATGATATCCAAATCTGGGCAGCATGATCTTGTCAGCCTTATCATAAAGCAGTCAGCAATGTAGGATCTTTTATATTTGCACGTGTCAGGATGAAGTGAGACTCAAGCAGTAACTAATTGGCAGCCATCACAATTCTCTGCTGGGCTCCAGGGCACTGAAATTTAATACAGACATGATCATGTATCATTGATCACAACATCTACATTTAACTTCATCTTAATCTGCATTGGTTAAAAAGAGGTAGGGGACAAAGTACACATTTGTCTTAAATGCAAATTAAACATCTCTGTAAAAAAACATCTCCTCTATCAAAGTGCCCAGTAGCTGCATCTTATATTGAACTTAGGGGAGGCAACTGAGACCATAGGGGTGTTTAGATATGTATTTAACTGACTAAGTTCTGGCACCTACAGTTGAACATATATAGTGTAAGGTTTTGAATTACAAAGACTACCTAAGTACTAAAGATATTCCTAAGTCATAGCTGCTGGAATTTGGGTTTGACTTTTTTTTTTAAGACACCTAATTCAAAGCCCACTGAAATCAACATAAAGATGTTTTCCCACTGGCATAATTGATTGGGCCACAGTACAGCGGAGCACATACATCACCTTTAGACACCATTAAACTCTTTTCATACTGAGCTGAGAAATACACAATACAGATTTCACTCCTCACTGAAAAATTGTAAGAAAGTTATCATAACATTTCCCATGATAACTTTACAAACCACAAATGAAGCATAATATTAACAATTTCCTAAAACATAGCTAGGTAGGTATGTATGTATTTAGATGTATTTATGTCATTAACACTTTGCATGCACAGTAATAGAGAAAAAGGCAGTATAAGAATTAAATAAATAACAGGAGAAAATCTCAGAGAAGAATCTACATGAGAATTAGGCATTTTCTTTAAGAGAGAAACCTGACTCATAGCTGATTTCATGAATGGTGAAGTGTTTCTACATAATTATCTTGCTAAAGAATAGTCATTTATATAATGTGTTCAAAGCACTTCTTCACTGAATGCTACATATACTTGTGCAGAATTCCTTCAAGCAACTAGTTTACAATAGCATGAACATGCTTCTGGTGACTAAAATGAAATAAATAGCAGCTGAAAAACAAGCAGAAAACAAATGTTCATCTATTGCAGCTGAAACTATTTAAGTGAAAACCATTCCAGGAGACTTCTGTTACACATTAGACACATGAAAATAATTAACATCCTTTACTTATGGATATAGGAAGAGGAAATTCTTCCCACAGGATTCTTCCATTGTCTGTTTTTTTTCCTTGTTGTATATATTATTGGCATCATGTTTTCTAGCCTTTGCTAGTCACAGCTGACTTCTTCCTCATTCCAGATCCTGCCACTAACTCACACTGAGTTGTACATATTCTCAGGCAAATGTTTGCATTCATTAGCCCCATGAAGTCAATGGAATAAACTACTCCTCTACTCACTAGGAGTAAGGGAGGTAGACTAGGATTTCATATAAATGAGCTTGTCACATGAAGCAGTAGTAAAGAATAAGAGAATGTGCATCTGGCACATCATCATCACGAGTGTTTAATCCGTTTTTGTGTTTGTTTGTTTGGTTTTTTTTTTTTTTGTGATCTGGCTGTTAAAAGGCTATGCAGATGGATAGTAAAACTGTCTGGAGTACTATGCACTGCAACAGAATTTAGGTACCCATGTGAGACAACACAGAAAATCATAGAACCGTTTGTAGCTTTATTCACAGGAAGCTGGTAAGAAATGTACTCAGAGCAGCTATCAGAGGTAAATGAAATAATGTGAAGATTGTCTTGTGAGCCGTATGTTTCACTCCAAGACTCAGAAACTGGTCCTTTCCCACTTTGATTCTTAGAACTTCCTGTTGCAATTTAAGGTTGCAAGTTATTGTTTTACAGTGAAAAAGCAATCTTAGAAAAACATGTTTTTTGTTGAGTGCTGGAAGGTTTATTTTTAGCTGTCCCTTAAAGCACTTGAGTGGCTGGGGAAATAAGACACAAGGGACAAATCGACATGACCAATTGTACACAGATCATAGTTTAAGAACCTCTGATAGTGTAAATGACAGGTTGCTGCACTGATTTACCCTATCCTTTACTACAATACCAAGGGTAAGTTCTTTAGGGTAGGGATCGTGTCCTCTGGGAACAAAATCAGCAGGATGCATTATGTTGGTTTGTTAACATGCTTTCAGCTTTAGGTCTCTGCTGGATGCAGGATATTTGACTAGATGGAGTATTGACAGTTAGTCCAGCACGAAATGCTCTAAGAAAATTGTCAACAAGATGCCAATTTCTGTCCTGCAAAATGATGCCAGAATACATTTGAGAAGCACGCATTTCCAACCTGGCATTTACTTTAGACTGCCAAAGATGAAAGGTTTCAGACAACAGAAGACTTGAGCAGTGTCAGGAATAATTCATTACCCAGCGCTACGACATTCTCTAATGAATATGAGGAACATAGCATCGCATCTTGCTAACATCTCTGTTGCAGACAGTGTTTTGGACTTTTGAAAACATCGTTCAGATGCATAAAGCAATTACTGAGCCATACCATTGATTGTGTATCTGTCTTTTTATGAGTGTATCTCTGTGATGCCTATTAGGCTAAATTTACTGAACAGTGCTCTTCTTTCCATGTTCTGTTTTGTTGATTTGCTTGGGTTTTTTTCTTGTATAATCAGCTCTTGGTCTGTGTGGAAGGTATGTTGATGTCTGTATGAAACAAATCATCTATCTCCAGCTTGCTCTAGCTATGCACTTGGTTCAGTAAGCAAGAAAGAGAAAGTATGAGCCTGTAGCCCTGTGGTGTAACCCACAGCCCACAGGTTCAGCTGTTTGTGCTCCAGGGCTAGGGTTTGTGAAGCACAGCTGTGTGACCTTGTCTCAGCTTTACTGAGAAAAATTGTTGTTGCACTGTGAAAAAGTATATAAACTAAAGATAGGAAAAATAAAAACAGAGAGAAGTGGAATTGTTCTCATAATTGTAACTCAAGGACTCAGCAGAAGAATACTGACATGAAAAGGTCTAAAACCCTGAGAGGGAATGTAGAGAGGTGGAAGATGACAGCAGCAGGGTTGAGGATCTGCCTGTTCTGCAGGGCAGTGGGGTCTGATGCTTCCCCATGCTACTGGCTAGCTTGCAGAGACTCACCTGCTACATGTGGAAAGGGTTGCAAATGTATTACAAATCTGTCCTGGCTGTATCCTGGTAGGGAATAATTGTTGTGCACTCATTAAATTGTGTATATTTCTGCTTCTAAGTCTAGTCATGGTAGAAGATACCCAAAGAAAATCAATGCAGCAAAGAGAAGATTACAGTGGACAGTTTGTAAGGTAGAAAAGGGGGTTGCTGAGGTATGACAAGGTCAAATAAGGCATAATGAGAACAGAAAAAGTATGATAAGGCATTCTGAGGTGTCTACACCTATGGGTGCTCCTGGTTTTACCTGAATATTGTTGAATATAAAATATACGACCAATCCGAGAAGCCAAAATTTGAATTATATTACTTTACTTTCCTTTTCAGCCATGTGAAATTGCTCTAATGCTCGCTGCGAAGATAAATATGTACACAGTGTCAATATAGCGACTATACAATGCAGTTACTTTGTGTAAGGAACTCTACCTGGAGCTGTACAACCAAGGTGTTGTACAACCAAGGAGAGAAATAGGGTCTATATTCAAGTGGAAACATAATATTCAGGTATCCTGACTCTTTGAGCACAGGCTGTGTCAGAATCCAAGGTCTGGCAGCCATGGATGGCATCCAGCCTGAATAACTCATTGCTTGTTTGAACTTTCATGCCAGAGCAGCCTCCCAAACAACTTTTACACCTATCTGTGTCATTCAGATAAACTCTCTCCTGTTCCAGTAGGATAAAAGAAACACAGAAGCTTTCCAAGAAAAATCACAGTTAAATAGTATCTTTAAAGCACATTTATTTTTCCTTTTTGTTGAGGACCTCCCATTTGGAAAAGGTATTATGAAGCCTGCCTTTTTCTGACTATGGATATACTGTTTTGATGAGGAAAGATTTAATTTGTTCTGTTTCTTTTCCAAAATGATTCCTAACCTAAGTCATGGTGACTTTTTTCAAAATAAGGCGAATTCCTTAATTCAATAAATGTAAATGTTGTGTTAAGAAAGTAAATACTTCTCATTGACAGCAGATATTTGTGGCTTCCCATTGGAGTATAGCGGTGGTTTATGTTTGAGTTCACTCAGCTACAGAGTATGAGGAGAAACGGCCTTTGAAAGAAAGGAATGATCTTCAGAGAGGCTTTTTTCTGGGATACTTACTAACTGTTAAGGGTCGAGGTCCCGAGGTAATAACTCCTTGAATTCCTTAACGATCCCTTCCGTCTCGCTAGAGACCGAAGGGGTTTAAGGAGAAAGAAGAAATTTACACCTCGGTCTGCGTTTGGGAAACTGAAACAAACTTTTATTGAACAATAAAACCACACAGCTATACACTACTATATATATATATATATGCACAACTGAGAACAGGGAAAAAAAACCTAAAGAGAGGACTCAGATAACCAGGTGCAGAGGGAAGAGGAGAAAAAGTTTTTAGCAGTCTTGTTCAAGGTCAGATCTCTTGGCAGGCACACAGCAGCGAGGTGGGAGTGAAAACCTTGCAGCTGCCTCCAGGCAGAGAAAGTGAGACTCCTCTCGCGACAAGACGGGGTGGGAGAAGCCCCCGCACAGCAAATTTAAGAGCAGGAAAACTCCCTGCACAGAACAGCTAGGAGTCCGGATATCCTCACCCGATTTCAGACAAGACTCACAACAGTAATAGTTCAAAGTCTGTAACCCTCAATGATCTGGGGGTGCAGGCCCTCAGGTCTCGGGCCTAGTCGTTCGACAGGTCGGGTCTAGCCGGGCCTAGTCGGGCCTAGTCGTCAGCCAGCAGATTCGCAGCAGTCCTCCCTCCATGAAGCCGTCTGGAGTCCGAGAGAGAAACACTCCCTGGCCTGCTGCTTTTAAAGACTCCCGACGTAATGTTACGTTCACCTGACTCCCTTAACCAATTAAATGCGGAGTTATTGTTCTGCATGGAATAATTCCTATTTGTCCATTTCCCAAAACAAGTAAGCTTCAGCTCAAACCAGAACACTAACTATTACAGCAAAGGGTTCTGAAAAGGTATTTGTGTCAACTAAAAGGAAAAAAGGCAGCACGTTTGTGATAATTTAAATCATATATCACTAACAAAGATAAAGAGAGCCAAGTATTTAAAGCTTGATGATACAGCAATAGCAATTGCCCTGTGATAATGAACAGTGTAGATTATCAGGCAAAGCTTAATGAATGCCTTGCTTACAACAAGCTTTTTATAAACAAATACTGGTTGAGTCCTCTTTCAGAATTAGTACTGACATGAAAGTGAAATGATTTAATTAAAATATGCAAGATAAGTAAGGACCTGGGCAAGGATGCTCCTTAGAATAGTCTGGCAAGTGTTTGCTGATAATAGGCCTTCCAAAACTACTAGTCAGCGTACAGAATGTATCTGATTTGACCCAAAAAGTAATGTTAGCACTCTGAGGACAGATTGTGGCTCTATCCTCCACTCAGACAAAGTGGAAGAAGACACTTTTATTTGCTTCTACTGGATTACCACAGTTTGGATGTACACACCTCAGCGAAAAGCATTGACTGTTTTCCCACTCAGTTGCTGAGAGGTGAGGTGGGAAATCATGGCAGACATTTGGCACCCAGTGTGGAAGCTTGGTGTAGACAAGGTATGGTGTGAGAGTTTTGCTGATACGATGATTGTCTTCAGTCTCTGAATTCAGAGACTGGCAGAAGGGAGAGGAAACCTCAGTGCAAGGCTTGTCTGTCATTCACAAGGGCTCCTTGAGCTACCCCTCAGCTTCAAATATCAGTAATTGAATATTTGAAGTTAAAATATGGCTCTTTATTAATGCCTTAATATTATATTATCAAAAAGCACTTGCAAGTATCACAAAGCTGTGTGGAACAGCTTTGAACACGTTATGAACAAATGAACACATTAAGAAAATGCGTACAAAGAGCTACAACTTTTCTGTAATGGCTGTTTCCTGTGATAACTAACGTTACTGAATCACAGAATCACAGAACAGGTGAAGTTGGCAGGTACCTCTGGAGACTACCCAGTCCAACCCTCCTGCTCAAGAAGCATGAGCTACAGAAGGTTGCCCAGCACTGATTAGGTTTTGACTGTCCACAGATGGAGACTCTGCAACTTCCTGAGTAATCTGTTTCAGTGCTTCGTTATGCTCACAGCAGAACAGGTGCTAACAAATCCGATGATTTTCTACAACGGGGTTACACCATTGGTGGGTAAGAGAAGAGCATGTACAAAGCATTTGACACAATCCCACATAACCTATTTAGAGATAACAACCTTATCTCTAAATTGAAGAGACATGTATTTGATGGATGGACCACTTGGTGGGTAAGGAATTGGCTGGATGGTCTCACTCAGAGTTGCATTCAACAGCTTGATATCCAAGTGGAGATCAGTTATGAATGGTGTTCCACAGGGGTCTGTATTGGAACCGGCCCTGCTTAACATCTTTGTTGGCAATGTGGACAGTGGGATCAAAGGCACTCTCAGCAAGTTTGCTGGCAGTACCGAGTTGTGTGGTGCAGTCAACATGCTGGAGGGAAAGGATGACGTCCAGAGGGACCTTGACAGGCTTGAGAGTTGGGCATATACAAACCTCATGAAGTCTAACACAGCCAAGAGCAAGATCCCGCACATGGGTCAGGGCAATCCCAAGCACACATAGAAGTTGGGCAATGGGTGGATTGAGAGTAGCCCTGAGGAGAAGCACTTGGGGTTGGCCATTGATGAGAGACTCAACGTGAACCAGCAATGTGCACTTGCAACCCAGAATGACAACTGCATCCTGGGCTGAATCAAAAGAAACGTGGCCAGCAGGTCAAGGGAGATGATCCTCCACCTCTACTCTATTCTCGTGACACCCCACCTGGGGTAGTGCATTCAGCTCTGGGGACCCCACCATAAGAAGGACATGGACCTGTTGGAATGAGTCAAGAGGATGCAAAAGATGATCAGAGGGCTGTGGGACCTCTCCTATGAAGACAGGCTGGGAGTTTGAGGGCATTCAGCTTGGAGAAAAGAAGGCTCTGGGGACGCCTTATTGGAGCTTTCCAGTACCTAAAGAGGGCCTATAGGAAAGCTGGAGAGGGACTTATTGCAAGGGCATGTAGTGATGGTACAGGGTGTAATGGCTTTAAACTGAAAGAGGGTGGATTTGGATTAGATGTAAAGTTCTTCACTATCAGTGTGGTGAGGCACTCAAATCTGTTTGCCCAGAGACGCTGTGGATGCTCCCTCCCTGGAAGTGTGCAAGGTCAGGTTGGATGGGGCTTTGAGCAACCTGGTCTAGTGGAAGGTGTCCCTGTGAATGGCAGGGAAGTTGGAACCAGATGATCTTTACAGTCCCTTCCAACCCAAACCATTTTATTATTCAATGATTTGTGAATGGGTTCAGCCAGAATGAGATGACTAGCTTGATGGGTTAGAGAAGAGGAATGGAACTTCTTTCATTTGACTACAGTAAGGCTTTTGATGCTGTCTCCCATAACATCCTCGTAGATAAACTGACAAAATACAGCTTAGGTAAGTAGGAAGTGAAGTGGACTAAAAATTGACTGAATAGCCA
>NW_010413242.1:21874-26575 GCF_000710305.1 Buceros rhinoceros silvestris | reverse complement strand
GCAGCTTGTGAGTGGTGACACGAAGTCCAGTTGTAGGCTAGTCACTAATGGTATACCCAACAGGTCAGTCTGGGTCCGATAGTTTTTAACTTCATTAATGATGTCAGTGACAGGATCAAGTGTGCACTCCATAAGTCTGGAGACATCACAAAACTGAGAAGAGTGTCTGATACATCAGACTTGGTTGTGCTGCCTCCCCAGGCTGGAGAAATGAGCAAACAGGAACCTCATAGAGTTCAACAAAGGAAAATGCCAAAGCCTGGAGGAATAAACCCAGACACTGGCATATGCTGGTGACCAGCCTGCTGGAAAGCAGCTCTGCAGAGAAGGATTGGCTGTCCTGGTGGACACCCAGTCACAACGTCTGCCTGCAGCAAAGGCAGACAATACCATACTGAGCTGCAGGAGGAAGAGCATTGCCAACAGGCCAAGACAGGGGATCCCCCCTATTCAGTTCCGTTGAAGATCCACTCAAACTGCTAGGTTTATTTCTGGGCTCCCCAGCACAAGAGACACATGAGCATTCTGGAGATTCCAGCAAAGGGTCAGAAGGTGGCTAAGGGACCAGAGCACCTGTGATAAAAGATGAGATTGAGAGAGCTCATACTGTTCAGTCAAGAGAAGAAAAAGCTCTGAGGGATCGTGTCAATGTATATTAATACCTGAGAGAGGACCAAAGAGGAAAAGTCAGGCCTTCTTGGTGGTGCCCAGTGACAGGACAAGAGGCAACGGAGACGAACTGAAGCACAGGAGGCTCCATCTGAACATCAGGAAACACTTTTCTACTCAGACATCAATCATCTCCTCCTTTTCCATGTGTCTTAGCACAGTTTCCAGGAGGATCTGATCCATGATCTCACTGGGCACAGAGGTGAGCCTGACTGGCCTGTAGTTTCCCAGGTCTTCCTTTTTTCCCTTTTTATAAAATAGTTCCCTTTCCCAGTCAGTGGTTACTTTACCGGACTACCACAACTTCTTCAAATATGATGGATAGTGGCTTAGCCACTTCATCTGCCAGTTCCTTCAGGATTTGAGGATGCATCTCGTCAGGTCCCATGGACTTGTGCACCTTTAGGTTCCTTAGATGGTCTTGAACTTCTTCTCCTACAGAGGGCAGTTCTTCCTTCTCCCAAACCCTGTTTTTTCCTTCTGCAACTTGGGCAGTGTGGCTGGAGCACTTGCTGGTGAAGACTGAGACCATGCTGACTCTCCTAATCACCTTCTCATCCCTCGCATGTCTGGAAATGGCTCCTAGAATTAGTGGCTGCATCACCTGTTCTTGTGTTAATATGTATCAACGTCTGCTGCTATGCTCAGACTTTGGTTGGAGCTGCAAGCAGAACTTTGTTTTGAAGGCTGATGTCAGTTGGGTGAATATAAGATAATTAATTTAACGATTAGTTAGAACTCAAATTATTTTATGCAGTGCTAATGGCTAGCTGGGGCCATTAGAGCAAGGCTACAGGAAGGGTTCCCATGAGATATCTTCTTGCATGTGTGAGAAATATGCTTCTAAATATCCATTGATATCCTATAGCCTAAAAATGTTTAAGACTTCATTAATGCAAAACCCCACTAATTAGAAACAGTTCAGCACTCGGAATTTATGATCAGATATAAAAAACAGTGCTATATGTCTCTGGGCTTATTAGATAGATACAAAAATAAAGTCATAGGTTTTGAGAAAAAGGCAATCCTGTCTTTGGTGACAAATTATGTTTATGTTAAAATTGGTGCCAGATTCTGGTACATTGGGGTCAGAGCCTGGTATGTATAGTAAGACTGTACAGAAGGTAAAGCCTGTGGACTGTGCCCATGGTGAAATGCATATGCTGTCTTTTTCATTATGAGAAGAGACACGAAATGTCGTATTAGTCCCACAGGATTTTGGGGGAGTGGGTGTTAGTTAGCAGGTGATTTAATGAAATGTAAAGGACTGGAGCACTGCTGGAGAACACAGTTAAAATGCAGTAGGAGTAAAATATCTGTTCAGCTTCCTGTTTGCTCCCTTCCCTGTAGTCCCAGAGGGCTGGCTGTATTTTTTTTTTTGTGTGTGTGTGTGTGTTTTACATTGTTATGCCACAAAACAATTTAATTTCTTTTGACGTCTGTCTTAAACAAAGGATGGTTAGCATGTCTGCTGTTCTCAGGATGACCTGCGATAGCCTAGAGATCTACGTCTAGCCTGGCTGCTCGCCACTGGCAGCCTCCTGCATGAAAACACACGAATAAAAGTTCTTCAGTGAAAAAATGAACAGAAGAGAAAAGGGAGAGACTTCTAGGAAGGAAAGGCTTCCAAACTGTAGGGGCAATGGCTCAAGGAAGGAGGAAAAGTTTACTTTTATCTCAAAAACCTTTGTGTAGTTCTCTAGTACTCTGAGGGACAGGTACACACATGTAGGGAGTCCAAGGCATATAAAACATTCTGAACAGAAGAGGGAAGAAAAGAGAAAACCTTTTCTAAAATAAACCCAAGCATACTCACATACATACCTGTATATGCCAAATCATAAAATATTTACTAAGCTATAAGCTTATCAGGTTAGAGTCTACCAGTTGTGCTACAAATGCAAAGATATGTTAGAAGATACAGGAGGGAGAAATAAAAGCCAACAGCATTATGTAGCACTGAGGGAGTGCTGTTCTTCTGACTCCTTACAAAAGCCATCACTGCTAGCTGCCTGTGGATAAGAGAAGCTTGGGCTTTTTACGTCTGAAAAATTTTTACCTCTGAAAAATTTTTATCTCTGAAAAATGTCAGTCCCTTACAGTGACTCTGTCCCCTCCTACAGGGCACTGTGCTGAGATTTTCAAAGCCAAAAAAGGTGGTTACTTTTTTCCATTTCTGAAATGGATTCATACTCCGTATACGCTTCTTCCACTCTGGAAGCCCTCCGACAACCATTTCAGTATCACTGGAGGAGAGTTTGTGCAGAGCAGATATTCTTAGAAGCCATGCGTGGGTTTTGGGGGAGTTTTTTCGTTGTTTTTCTCTCTGGATTTGGTACATTTTTTTGATGTTTGGCTTGAGAGTATATCTTACTTCTTTATACAGAAGCAGAACAGTTTTCTAAGCTAATTTGACAATAATAAAGAAAGGAATATTAGCCCCAGCTGTCACATGTTCTGCAAGTGGCATTTGTTGTGCCACCTTCTTGTCATGCGCACCCTAAAACTGGGCTTAGATTTAAGCTATTTTTATGCCAGAAAAGGAATTGTTGTGCTGGAAAGTCAAGGCAGACGTGGGCCACAGTGGTAGTTTCCCAAAGAGGCTGCATTTACTTTAAGCTCTTTCACAAGTCACAGAGCCCATTCAGAATTGTAAATTGAGTCAAGCAAACACATACTGTGCACATCACCCATTTTTGAAAAAGGCATTGTGTGCTGCTCTTTTGTTTATTTCTCACACAGGCACATTGCAGAACTCCTAGCATAACTGTGCTGGTGAGAAAATCAGTTTGATACTAGTGGAAGTAGGAAGTTTTCTGTATGGAGAACACTGAGAGTTTAAGGACATGCAGAAAAATTATGATGTAAGTGAATTCTCCCATCTATCAGTCCCAGCACTTGCACTTCCTCCTAAAGTTAACATAAGAAACAAGAAGGAATGGAACATTCGAAAGGTTTGTTGATCAAACAGCTCAAATTTGGAAAATCAAAGAGTGTAGTGACTTGTTTACAACTCAATCGTTGATCCGATTTTTTCTCCTGAATTTATTTGGTTAAATTCAAATGATGGCTAAATTCAAGATCTGTTTCTGGACAGTAAATGAAAAGGAGTGGAAAAAAAAATTAAATCTGTAAAATAAATTGCTTGTTACAAGTTTCTTGTTTAGCTCCAATTATAATAAACACAAGGGGAAAATGAGGTCTATAAGCCATCTGTGTGTGCATAACCTCAAGGCTGGCAATGACGAGATAACTTAACAAACAAAAATCTGCCCAGTGGGGTTAACAACTGTTGACAGCGTGGTGAATGCTAAGACAGGTGACACTCATCAGATATGGCAACAGCAAAAAGTACTGAGAATTTAAGTTCACTCTTTATTTCTCACGGTGTGGCAGTTTCCAATTTCAGAGGGCAAAAAAAGACCAATGGAAGCTCTCTTTTGTTTAGGCAAGTCCAGCCATATAGTTCAAAGAATAATCATGGCAGTGAGCTTTTGAAAGGCTTAAGTAGTTCTTTAAGGGTTGCTATTTCATGGCAAAAGCAGTACTAACAGTACAAAGAATCAAACTACTTCCAGAGATTTTCTGTGGCTAGACCTGCTATGTTCTCCCATCATGTTTCAGCATGTAGAAGGCACCGTGGCTTGCTGGCTTAAGGTGGTGGAATTCTATTCTAAAGTTCTGGATTTCAGCTTTCCTGGGGTGCCACAGTATCAGTAATACAGATTTCAGTTGAAAATTCCCAACATCTCCAAAGATACCTCCAAGTCACCACCTCCTCACCAGGGATCGGTCCCTTCTTTCTAGGCAAAGCAGATCAGATTGCTCTGACATCACCAAGCTCACCACTGAGTGCTACAGCTATTAAAAACAAAACAAAACAAAACAAAACAAAACAAAACAAAACAAAACAAAACAAAACAAAACAAAACAAGCTTTTAGAGAGTAAAATAATGAAGATAGCAAGTTATGATCTTTTTTCCCAGAGTGTTAATTTAGGGAAGCCACTTCATTCTTCCATGCCTGCCTTCC
>NW_010413242.1:12107-21765 GCF_000710305.1 Buceros rhinoceros silvestris | reverse complement strand
ACCCCCCCACCCCCTTCCTCTGCATGCTGTTGAAGATGACTCACACAAGAGAGTCCTTCCTGGTACACATGTATGCAGTAGATTCTTGCTGGTTACAAGCTCCTTGTATTATTGATATACAAATAATTAAATAGAAAAACATTGGTGACATGAAAAAAATAGTATAGTCTCATGTTGCAGAGCAAAATATAACTTGATTCACAGTTAGCTTGTATCACAGTATCCCCTAGTTTTAGTATTTTGCTTGAGTGTCTGAGATTTGTGTTAAGAAAATAAGTGGTTTTAGGTGCTACACATAGACTTTTTGATGTTTCATCTTCATCAAATACCAAAAATGACAGAAGAAGACAGAAGTAATAATGAAAAAGGAAAATTAATCCACAGGTCACAGATTATAAATGGGAAACCTGGGAGCAGTATTCTCTGATCTGTCAGAGTGGGAATATATCCCAACAGGATAAAAAAATGTTCAGCTATCATAAGTACTTCTTCCCCTCCCCAAAAAACCCCCAACCAGTGAGTATACTAGATCTTGCAAAACTGCTGAGTCATATAGTCACAGCTTAAGAAATTTCTAAGGGGGGAAATGTCTGATTGAATGAGTGATCTATCTTCCCTATGGGGGAAATAATCATTTTGCAGTGAGATTGCTCTAAAGGTTACACTTGCATTGCCAACATCGATGCAGAAAGTACAGAGACTTTATCTATTTAAAGATGTGTTTAAAGAGTTGGGCTGTACAAAAGGCATCAAATTAAGGTTCTTCAGCTTGTGAAGTGCTCACCTCTCAGAGCACCATTAGTATTAAGGGAACAGATTAAACACAATTTAGATCACATTGAAAGACTAAAGTCAATTTAGCAGGTATATAACCATGCATGATAATGGTCTCTAAATCTACAGCAACAAGGTGAGGATATGCTTGGATATGCAGGATAAAGATGTGAAACTAAAATAATTTCCTTTGAGGGCTATAAAAGAAGCAATGACGAGGAGGCAAACTTTAGATACTAGTTTGTTTAAGTATGTAAATTCAATGGACTGATCTGGAAGGGAAATAAATCTGATAGTAGTTTTATATATGGTCTGCAGGGTATTGTGAACTTGACCTTTGCTGGAGTAAACAGGCTCTTAGCTGAATGGCATAGTATTTATTATTTGCATGTTGATAGCAGCTTGCAGATGCAATATGATGAAGATACAGATATCTTTTCCAAAAAAGCATATGATTTTCTAGCCTCTCTCTACTTAAAATTTTAGGTGCAAAGTAATTGATATTTTTTTTTTCTGGTGCTAGATTCTTATGTGTTGCCCATTACATGCTAGAGTGTACAAGAGAATCACAGTAGAGAGAAAACTTTAAATTGCAGCAAAATCACATCGTAGATTAAGTCTATTTATCTTGGCAACACACGGTTTCAAAGAACATGGAAAACACGAGAAATCATACTCATAAAGGATTTCAATTTATGTAGTGCTGGGATAGCAGGTGGGCTTAGAAAAACAAGAGAGCAGTGCAGTTGTCCATGGAAGTCTTATTTAAGTTGAAAAGTATCCAAATTCATCTGTATGGCATAGCTTAACAGTTTGCCCTTGTACGCATAAGTGAAACATATGATTAGGCACTTGGTGTTCAGTCTGATCTGCCTAATGAAGATGCTTAACTTCTGCCTGAACTTTAGGTAGAGAGTCAAGGCAGAACCCTAAGAAGAGAAAAAAAAAAAACCACGTTCAAGGAAAAGCTAATACATGACTGCACAGCTTTCCTTTTCAAATTATTGAATACAGTTAAAGAGATGCAAAGATGTGGCAAATAAGCTGTTCTTGCACATAGATATTGACAATACTGACCTGACAATACAGCTTTTGCCTGTGGATTGGATCGACTTTGTTGTCCTGCTTGTTGGGACCTCCTGTCATGAAATGTCTGGCGCTCCGCTACGACCTTCTGTAGGCCTTTTATCATCCCTAATGGATCCGCCATCAGTGATTATTTCCAAATCAACTCCACACTCATGACTGCCTGCTTTCTCCTTAGTCCATACTGCTGCCTGCCTGGTCCCACCTCCACAAGAATTCTGGACCTTAGGCTCTGGTAAGACCCATAATGTCATGTCTTGAAACTCTGTTGTGCTCTCTTCACCAAGCGTGTCATGTTTATCAGGACTTGTAGCAGCCAGCTCTGGGAATTGCAAGAGCTTCCTGAGTGTCGGCTTTTCAAGCACACAAAAATACATTAGTTTCAGACACTCCTCACTGACAGAGTAAGAAAGATGAGTCAACACTACCTGCTAGTGAAGAGTTATTGGAAGTCTTTTTTTTTTTTTGTTCATTTCTGAGAGACTGTACTTTGAAAATTGCAACATAAAAACTGAAATGTTACCTTTTACAAGATAAAAAATAAAGCCATGGTCAGAAAAACTAATTTTGGTCCTTTTTTGGCAGGGCTTGTAAAACTACAGTGCTGGGCTAGTACTCTCCCAGCATAACCCTCCTGCTTCTACCTTCACCAAAAGAGTTAAAAACCAGCTTTAAGTCCAAGCAAGTATTCCAGTACACTATACTGCTCTAGTTCTTACACTGTGCCTGTAGTATGCGCTTTAATATGTGTTTTCTGTTCGCTGTGCTTTAATAGGTGTTTTGTCCTCCTGTGGTGTTTATATCGTTCTTAACTCTTTTACAAAGAGGACGTGAAAAGCTCCAATATTGTGAAATAACATCCTGATTCATTTAGGTAGTAAACTGTGTTAATTGGAAGCAGTAGTTATGTTGTAGCAAATGGGATTTCTTGCAAGCACTAAATTAGAAATCTACTTAAATACCTTGCTGAATTTCAGCCTGAGTTTGCATATTGCACTTTTCCTAATAAATAGTGTTGTATTGTGTGTCAGGATGTCACACGCCATAAGTAACTCAGCATTACATGAAGTAAACTGAGCAGAATTGCAAATGAGAAAAAAAAAAAAAAACAACCACCTTTCTGTGCAGAAGGCAGGGGGTTAATTAAGGGCCCCATCAGGCTTTTTATTTTGATCAGAACACAAAATTAAATATAGGTGGCATGGTACATTATTGTGTCTGTCAGAGACTCAGGCTTTGGCCAGGCAATTAAAGGGGACAAAATATTCTAAATGAATTTTTAAATAGCTTCTTCCAGTCATTAAGCACAGTTATCACATCCATATTTTGTAAATGTAAAACACTGAAGTTCTCAAAAGTCTGTTCTCCACAGTAGTTTTTATTGATGATCTATCTGAGCTTCATTTCCTAACTGAAAACCCTTGTCGGTCAATTTATTCCAACATAACACTATTTGGTTGGGTAGTTATAAATCCTGTAATTGTTCATGGCATGCCAGGAATAATTCAGCTAATTATTACAATATGTCTTACTTTGCCATGCTTCTACATGTCAAAATGACTCCTGCACATACTAGAAAAAATCAGTTTCCTAATTTAACTGAAGATATAAAAATTGATTATTAATTCACCGAAAAATGGAAAATTACTTTTTCTTTACCACTGCCCTACGCATAATTTCTACTGGTCTGGATACATTTTTGACAAATATTCTGCTGCTAACTTTAATTGATCCATGAATAGTACTGTGCGGCAAAACCTAGGAGTGCTGCCCTCATTGAACATTAGTTTCAGTTATAGGACAACTATAACAGAGCATGCTGGATCATAATAGAAAAGTACTTCTTTTATTTGCAGTTCATCCTTGATGAAAAAAATACTACTGAAAAGGTGAGATTAAGAGGTCAGTTTTCCTGGCAAAAAGAAAAAATGATCCGTACATATGACTCTATTAATTGCAGTTTACATATTCTAATGCAGTTTAAATGCACATTTATACATAAAATGCACTATAATTAATTCTGTCATGGTGAATTCCCATCAATAAAGTGCAAGTTGTTGGTCTTTGTATTTTTCACTGAAGTTGATCTCTAATCTTTCTTTGGCCTAATAAGAGTAAAACCAGTCTCTTATGGACTAAAATAACTTTTAAGTTCCCAATAGATGCAAGAAAATCTAAAGTGCAGTGAGAATCAGAGTATTTGCTGGTTTATAGTTCTCATTAGCACATTTGCATAGTACACACCAATGTTCCTAAAATGTATTCTACTGGGACAAAGAAGATCCCTAGCTCCTAATTAATGAATGACTGTGTGTACACTGACTAGAACGATATTTTACACAGTGGAGTCCCATGCTGTGATATATTGAAGCAAGACAGGATATTCAAAAATGATAACACATAAAAAGTCAATAACTCTTATTTTTGTGAGAATTGTCCCAGAACGTTGTTCTCACTGTGAATTTCCTCTAGAGAAGATAGCTCACACCAGGCTTCATATGTTGTTTATGTTCCACCCAGGGACTTATCCAGAGATGTACAAAACAATTTTGAGAAGCTTCTGAAGGGGGATGGATTGGGGTTTTTTTTTTAAGATATAACTTTGAAGCCAAAAGAAGAGGCAAAGGAAAATGTTCTGAAAGAACAAATCAGCTCAAAATTAGCGATTGAAACCAGTGGAAATAATTCTGTTATTGTGACAGCTGCTACCTTGACTGATAATGGCGGTTTGTTTGGGGAATTCCAGAAGTATGGAGATAAATCTGAATGAGCCAGACTCAATAACAGTGATTGCAGCAAACTACTCTGCTCCAAAGAAGACACATAACCTGTAGGAACAAGTTGGCTGCAGTAACCAGATATAGTTAACACTTTTTTTTGGAGAACTCTGCCAAGTTGCCAAACCATTTGAACCTCCTGATTGAGTAAGTTTTTTAAAAGCTTTGCAATTCAGATTTGTTTTTGACACACATAGTCAGAGACTTGAGATGTCTGTGTGGTTTCTCTGAACTGTACAGATCCTCTGAGTTTCAAAAATTTAATGGGAACAGACTTTCTTCTAAGATTTTGTTACCTTTTTAATTGATGGGTCCAAGTGTTGTCTCACTGGGAATTATTACCATGATATTTTGGTATTTATTGTTGTGAACAGGAACATACACAGCAAAAAGGCATTAACTCTCAGACAAAACAGAATAGAAAAGCCAAAAACTACAAAAATAATTAGGAACAAAGCTCAGGAAATAGAATGCCACGAGAGCAGTCTGCCTCTAACTGAGCACAATTCTAAATTAGACATTTTAAATGCTGTAGTGTCTAGACACTGTGAGTGCTGTGGTTAAATTACTTGTGTCTATTTTCCCTTTCCTACTTGTAATGGGACTACCATTCAGTGCTTACTTTTCCATTTATATAATTCCATTTTTATCATTTTTCTAAATAGGGATACTGTGTACTAGCATAACGTTCAGGGGCGAGGACATGCAGATCTACAAATGTGTATCATCTTCAGCGTCATGTAGCACAGATGCTCTTTCTCAGCTGAAATTGTATAGTGAGAAAACACTCTTAGGAGCACTTCAAAAGGGAGAAAACAATAGAAAGAAATTCCATTCTTCTAGACATTTTGATACTTTTGTCTAGTCTTCAGCTTTAAACTAAAAAAAAAAAAAGCTTAATTTGTAAATTTCTCATAAAATTTCAACAAAAGCAGGTATTCTGAATTTCTGAACATTAAATCATTTCGTGTTAGATATGACAATGTGTAGCTTAAAATGTTAGAAACTAATACTGTTAGTAGTAATCATAGAGCAATGTAATGCAGCAGATAAGTACAATCGTGTAATAATAAAACTTATGACTTGCCATAGCAGCAATTTAATACTCAGTATTTCAAATAATATAAGAAAAAATTAATGCAATATTAATGTCTAAATGAAATGGTTAATGAAGCTATCAGGTTTTTTAGATACAGTAGAAATGAAAAGAGAAACTCAGAAAAAGGACTCTAAGTTTTCCTATTCATTTCTTTGTGAATTATGTTCCTATAAAATAATTAAGTTTAAACAAAACCATATTTTCCCTTTAGAAAATATTGCTAAAAGTGTTTCCATTTCTTTCTTCCTGCAGAGCTCGTGATGTTTGCAAGTTCAAAGAAAACAGTGGTCAGGTCAAATAAGATGCTTGCTAGAAGTACCTAGTCTTATCTCTGCTTCAAATTGATCATGTTTCTTCTATGAAAAATGCTTTATTATGAAAGCAAATTGAAAAGCAGGAGACAGCCCATCTCATACCTACGCTGTGTTTGACTGGGATTCAGCACCATTGTCTTAATAATGCTAAATCAGGGTCTTACAGTTACAGGGCCAGAGTGGACAAGGGAAATGTTCACGGTTATAATTTCCATTGCCAGATTCATGCTGCTACCTACTGCAGCCAGTTCAAATCACTGCTTATGTGGTTACAGAAAAATAAGTGTATAACTATTTGCATATAGATTGTCTAGCTGCCAAAATGAAAAACTTAAAAGAATAAGACTAGCAATTTCTAATACACATATTACGGGAGAGCTTTTCATTTAAAATACAGGCCTAAAAATTAGATGGAGCACTGGTCTGTTCTTTGCTTTGCCTTAAACTTTCTCTGTGACCTTGAATAAACTACTTAGGACACTTTTTTTCATGGAGAAATTATGTGTGTGGAATCGTAAATATGCTGCTGCTCTAATTGTACAGAGTTTAAAATACAAGGTCCTTCCTTTTCTGTTATTCATATGTAAAATAAGGTTAACAACACTCCACCTAATTTGCTTTGTAATAACTAGGATGGTGTTGTGTTGATTCATTAATTTATCTTTTTGTGCAGTGCTTTGAAAACTGCATTTTTTTTGACACTTATATATAATTATCATCAAAGGCAGGTAATTTTTATTCCTTGATCTATTCTGCTACATATTTATGCCATTGTTTTTATCATGATATCAGGAAAGCAAATGGAAATTTTTTTGTGCGTATGGAGTTGATACGGAACTTTTGGGGTGTTCAGGGGGAAGGAGCACTAACTTGCTCCTGGATCAGGGTGCGTGCCATGGCCTGACCACACATCTCAAAAAGTCCTGTGCAGGCACTGTCTTCCATCTTCTCCCTAGCAGGTTTCTGCCCTATCCTGGGAAGAAATATGATCATATGGCACAAAGTAAGCCATGGTCAGCTCCATGGGTTTATTTCGATAATCGGGGAGCCAACACGGCTAAACACATCACGGAGTGCATCAGCCCTATGGTTTAAGTAGAGTTTCTGGATAAAACACTCGTAGCTACTTGTAGAGGACCCTAGAGGATGATGGTGGACTGAGACTTTGGAGACCTGGATTCTGGCTGGCTGAAGTACTCTGAGCAACTCTTTTGCTATCTCTGGGGTTTGACATCTGTAAAACGGACAAATACTAATGCACTTGGAGAACTGAGTAATGAAAACCTCTATAAATTACCATTAATGTTACTGTTATTGCTGTTGTTATTAGTTGAATTCTGGGAGAATTAGAAATTCTCAGAGCTGGTGGATCTGCTAAAATGCCTGTACTGATCCCGGAGCCATTAGATGAGGTTGTGTACTGCAAAAGATAAGTAAAATGCATTAAAATCATACCCTGTCCCGTAAACCCTGGGTGTTGTGGGATAGATTCTCCTATTCTTTTACAGACTTGGAAGACTGCGCTGGAAACAGTGATATTGCTTGGAAAGGAAGTTCAGTGTTAATATGAATAAGTGTGAAAAATTCTGGCCTTTCAGGCTTACTGTGGTTATTAAACCGTATTTTTCTAATACGAAAGAAAAATGCAGGTTCTCTGCTAGTGTGCTAGAAATTCCTAAACTGCAGTTATCAGTAGCACTGGTACTGACTTTATCTAACCTACATTATAAACGTTCTCATATTTTTTGTCCCTGAAAAGCTTCAGGCATCAACTGTGTTTGTGACCTAAGCATAATCTCAAACTTGCTTTCAATTATTTCTAGCCCAAGAGGGCCTGGACTATACAAACCTAGTTTGAAAATGTGAAAAAACCCCATGCTTTTATTTGTCCTGTTTGATACAAGTTATACATAAGACCCATTTCAGAGCAAAACATTTGTCTCTGGTATTTGTCATTCTAGTATTTCAGTTTTTATGTACTAGCCCAGAAGCTTTGCTGAGATTATTGTTGTAATTATTATTTATAGCTTGTATTGCCACAATACCTTGGACAGTCAAGCTCCATTTCTGCTAGGTACTGTAAAGGAAAAGCACAAAACCACACCCAACGAAGATCCCAGACCCTGGTGTGTGTGACCACTTCAGGATATCCCCATATCTTAAGTTTATTTCCTATTCTACGTGTAACACAGTCACTGAGGATCCTTTGGAACAGTGGGAAGATGCAGAGTGATGATAAGAACACAAGCTTTTAAATACGTTTAAACTGGTGTTTTTATCTGTACAGTGTCTGTCTGTGAAACTTCACTTAATTTTAATTTGATTGACCTCCTTTTTCAAATGAAATGTTGATGTTTTCTGTGATATTTTTACCTACTGATGTATAAAATAGGATATATTGTATTTCATAACAGGTTTTTATGCTTGCCAAAATAGACTGTACAAAACCTAATGGTAAATAGAGATAGTTTAGTCCTGTCTTGAAGATAGAGTACTAAGAAATCGGGTCCATTGCTGTCATTTTTCTCAGAGATTCCTCTCATCTGTCACAACACAGTAGTTATGAAAAATGAAACCATAAATTCAATTTAGAGGGCAATTTGCAGCTAATCTTTGGAGTAATTCCAGTGTGAATAATGCAGCAATTTGGATGCATGGTCAGTCAATTCTGTCTCTGATTTATTAGGATTTAAGAAAATTTTTTTCTTTCATTAATGATAATTACCCAAGAAGAGAAAATAATTTCTCAAATATTATCTATCTTTGCATCTGTGGTCTCAGTTTTGAGAAAGGCTGCAATGTTGTTTAAACTTATTATTATAGGAGGAGGGGAAGGCTTTTTACAAAAGATATATGGGGTATTTAATTTCTGAACTGTATCTCCTTACAGCACATGTGTGAACTGATCAGCACTGGTTTATGGCTGCTTTTATATGACTCCCATTAGAGCTAACATTTTGAATATCTCAGCATAAGGACACTGGGATTTGCTATTGATTTTCCACACTTCTTACACCTTGAAGATTGCATTAAAATCCAGCTCAAGCAAGAGTGACATTTTTTGTTCCTATTTAAAAGTCAAATTTATTATCTGAGACTTTTTCTATTTATTAAATTCCCACTTTCTGTGATACATTATTTATGTATATTTTTTCTATATATTTCCTTCAGTTCTCAAGGTCTTCTCTTGATTTTAACAGACAACATATACAACAGATATTATCCATATGTTTTTGACTGTGTGTTGCTAATGGTGTGTGGGGTGGTGGGAGGCCAGAAGGAAAACCAGCTCATTTCACATTGGCTTTGAGCTTCTATCAAAATTTTTAGACATCTAGAGAAGTACTTTTCACCAAATTCCTTTGAAAACCTCTAGAAGAAGATCCCAAGATAACTGCCTTGATTTACTATGCCTTCAAAGCCTCCTGCCTCTCTTCAGTGCTGGTGAAGGAATGAGGTTCTTCAGGGATACTGGCTCTCAAGGCACCTAGAGAGTAGCTGCAAGTCAGAGAGGTTGAAGCCTTTCCTTGCTCCTCCTACCTGACACATGGCCTTCTTCATTATCTTTGTGTCAGGTATCTCTACTGTCACATCACTGGTCTATTGTA
>NW_010413242.1:0-11976 GCF_000710305.1 Buceros rhinoceros silvestris | reverse complement strand
AAAGTATTTCATGATTAGGACCAAGGAGAGTGAAGAGGGACTGACATCAGTCTCCAGTCAGACCAGGGCGCTACAGAAAACTTAGTCAGGGACAAAGTTTTTAATTATACATCCTTGTTCCTTCTAACCATGGATTGCTACTTCTACTGAAGCGTTTTTGGGGTTGTTTTTTTTTTTTTTTGGTGAGTTGTTAAAATGATGCAGAGTTATTTTGCCTGCTTCAGTGTTCAGAGCACCAGGCCTGAGGTACGATGCCAATGAAAGCCTGAGGTGCAATCCACAAATCTGTGCAGCTAGTTTTCCAAAGTTAAGGGTGACTCTTCTGTCCCAAAAGATGAAGAAATACTTTCTTCCCTGGCAGTATTACACTTAGGTATCTAAACAAGAGAACAAGTATGCTTGGCAAGTTTGTTCTGTTGAAGCATTATGTTGCATTATGAATTGGCAGAATCTGTCAACAGAAAGATATTATAATTTCCCCCATGTTATTTAGTATTTTTAGTATTTAAAATGTGTTATTAAAAGCTTATAAAAGCTTTGCTTTTATTTACAGTTGTGTTTAGCTAATTTTTATTTGAATGTTGCTCCTGACAGAATAGATATCTTATAAACATCAAGAAAAGGAGAAAAGACAATTACCTATTTTCACACATTTCCTTACACTAGACTTTGAGCCTTTTAAAACAGTTCTGTAAGACTGTGAACCTGGAAATGGTTTTTGATTGCTGAAGAAATTGTGTATTTGCCTTTCCTGAGCACATCATCTTTTTATACCTGTGAGAAGAGTTTAAATTGGCTTCACAGGAAATTCACACAGTGATAACAATTCTCAAACCATCATACCACAAGACTGGTGTTATTTAAAAATTAAAATATCTATTTAATGTTTTGTTTGAATAAATTCCATGATTTAATTTTTATTCACTGAATAGTTTTCCAAGAATGTTCTATTTTTTCTATTTTTATTTTTTTTAAGATTTCTTCACACATGCATTTTAGTCTTATAATCTACTGGTCTTTTTCAATTCCCCTCAGCTAAAGGTCAGTCCTATTAACAATCCTCTATGTGAAGATGTTAAAGAACAGTGTTTTGCTCAAGTGGCACAACACTATGGCTTTATACTTTCATAACCGAAAGATTTTGTATAGCCTTCTTAATGTGGCAATTATGTCTGATAATAACTTCAGACTGCATCACAACTTCCACCATAATTACAAAAAACATGTTGGTGAAGAAGTATGTAATTTATTTATTAGTCTACCTAAGTAGTTTCCCTAAGCATGTCTAATTAAGATACGGGAAAAAAAATGATTTAGTTCCAGTTCTCTGAATAGTTCAAATCTTTTCCCCAACTTTTCCCAAGTGAAGTTGATGACTGAGCTATGAAATGGGGCCATTTCTGAGGTGGAATCACCTCACCTGTTAACCTCCAGAATCTGCCTCTAGCTCCTGTGTCAAGGACTTCTGATGACTTGTTTTGTCTGCAACACAGTTCCTCATGCCTTGACAAGCACGTGGTGACTGCAAGGCAACCATGCGTGTATAGTAAGTGACATATAGCCTGGGCACAGCAGGCTTGCTGGGAGTGTGCAGTGAATGTCCATCTAGCAGCTTGGTGGACTTCCTTATAAAGCCCAAAGCTTACCAGTAACAGTGTAAATTATAAGGGGGCAATATGGGCAGCTGCAATGTTTGTGTAAGAAGCCGGTCCTACCCAATGTGGCCTTGATTGATCTGCTGGACCACTCTGATCTACAATCTACACAGACTGATCAGCCTTTCCCTTCCGCAATACCTCTAAGCTACACCTAAGCCGAGAGTGGGAGCTGGAATCAGAGTAACTCTTGCACTGGAGTCTCAAGGCAATACAATATAACATATTATACAGTCAGCATAAAGATCTGGGTCTTGTGTTAACACTGTAAGAGAAAGGGAGATGCTGCATAATGTTTTTCAGTTTACTTTCTCTCTCCAGTGTGTGTCATCTGCCAGATTAACTTTTTTCTAGTCAAAAACCTTTTAAAAAAACATCCAGCAGGCTTTATGGCAAACTTCCTCATAAGAAGTCACTCAAGCAAGGGGTGAACTGCTTTTTCCAATTCTGTGCCAGTTCTGTAAGATCTGAACCAAGAACAGCATGCAAACCTGGATTTACTGTTACTCTGTGCATTGTGCCGGTGGCTGAATAACCCTAGGCAAATGCTTCGGGGAACATTACTGCTTCATTTACTTATCAAGGGATTTAAAGTCTTCATTAGTCAAGGGGTAAGAACATCTGTGGAATTAATTTATCAAATTAATACTTGTGTTGTTGGGCTGCATTCTTTTCTATTGGTTATCTTAACAATGACTTGAGGTGTGCAGCCTAAGTGAAATGTGCTTACAAAAATATGAGATTTCTGTACACACGCAGTAGGTTTGAGATGGATTCATAGTGTGCATGAAATTACATGCAAAATTAAATTATGGATGGTAACATGTACATGTCATTCTCAGCTGAATGTTCTTAAGTGTAAAATATAAAATTACATGGGCTATTTTATTCCAAAACACACATAAAGACTGTGTTTTGTACTTAGACATCATCAACTGATTGATTTTAAGAAACTGGATTTTAAGTAACTGGATTCACTCTCTAGTACAAGCTGTGCAAATACTTGTATGTTAACTGAAAACAATTGTTAAAAATTAAGCATTTCTGCTTCACATGAGATGTTGAGAATTTCAATTTTCCCTGAGTCTCAATTTCTTTAAAATCAAAGTTTTCCCCAAAGGCTTTTGTATAGCAAATTTTAATATTTAACACTATTACAGCTGAAAATTAAAGTTTTCTTCAGAAGTATGCTTCTATTTTTGTATGTTTTATTATTTCATAAAACACAAGCAGAAATGCATGAGATTATGCTATAGTATACAAAATGGAATTGGGAAGAGGTTCATGTCTCCAACATTTGAGTTGCAGGCATCCAAATCAGAGCCAGCCATTTAGCATTCTTTTGGGACTGGCAGATGTGACTGGCACTTCTAGTGTGCAACACCTCTCAACTGAAGCGAGACAACTTCAGTAAGTCAGATAAATTACAAAGCACCTACCTCACTTTGGTGACTCTAAAGAAAATCTAGATACAATATAAGTATTGTAACTTCAGTAGGTGTCAAAGTGAGGTGAGATAAAATGCCCCTTTACCTGTTACACAGAATCACAGAATCATTTTGGTTGGAAGAGACCTGCACTGCCAGGATCCCTAAACCATGTCCCTCAGCACCACATCTACACATTTTTTAAACACTCCAGGGATGGGGACTCCACCACCTTCCTGGGCAGCCTGTTCCAGTGCTTTACAACCCTCTCTGTAAAGAAATGTTTCTGAATGTCCAATCTAAATTTCCCCTGGTGCAACTTGAGGCCATTTCTTCTCATCTTGTCACTTGTTACATGGGAGAAGAGACCAAACCCAACCTCCCTGCAACCTCCTTTCAGGTAGTTGTCCCACTGTGACACCAAAGCATGACCAAAGTACGCATGTGTAGTTGCTACTCTCTGTGTATAGTGGAACTTGCTATAAAAGTGGCCTCCTGCATAAGAAGGACATGGATCTGCTTGAGGCGGTCCAGAGGAGGGCCATGAAGGGGGCTGAAGCACCTCCCGTGCAAGGACAGACTGTGAGAACTCGGGTTCTTCAGCCTGGACAAGAGAATGTACCGGGTAGACCTTACAGAAGCTTTCCACTACTTAAAAGGAGCCTATGGGAAAGATAGGGAGGGACTCTTTGACAAGCAGTGTAGTGGTAGGATGGGGAATAATGGCTTTAAACTAAAAGAGGGTAGATTCAGGTTAGATATTTGGAAGAGATTCTTTACTGTGAGGCTGATAAAACACTGCAAGAGGTTGCCAAAGAGGTTGTGAATGCCCCCACTCTGGAAGTGTGCAAGGTCAGGTTGGATGGGGCTTTGAGCAACCTGGTCTAGTGGAAGGTGTCCCTGCTAATGGCAGGGAAGTTGAAACTAGATGATCTTTAAGGTCCCTTCCAACCCAAACCATTGATTCTATGATTTTAAACGGAAAGAGGGTGGATTTGGATTAGATGTAAAGTTCTTCACTATCAGTGTGGTGAGGCACTCAAATCTGTTTGCCCAGAGACGCTGTGGATGCTCCCTCCCTGGAAGTGTGCAAGGTCAGGTTGGATGGGGCTTTGAGCAACCTGGTCTAGTGGAAGGTGTCCCTGCTAATGGCAGGGAAGTTGAAACTAGATGATCTTTAAGGTCCCTTCCAACCCAAACCATTGATTCTATGATTCTATGACATGCCTGTTTAGATACTGGATTCTGGAAATCATCTTGCCAAAGGTAGATGTTTGCATATAACCTAGAGTGACTGCTTCATATGAGGATGTCTACAGCAGAGGTGTCTAGGATGGAATTCAGCTAAACATAAACTTCTAGTGTCGTGTAATGTGTTGTATGGTACCTGTGATAACAGCTGGGGTGGGTTGACCTTGGCTGGGTGACAGATGTTGATCAAAGCAACTCTATCACTTCCCTCCTCAGCTGAACAGGGGAGAGAAAATACAATGAAAGGCTCGTGGGTCAAGATAAAGACAGGTAGAGATCATTCACTAATAACCTTCGTGGGCAAAACAAACTTGACTTGGGGAAATTATTTCAATTTATTATAATCAAATCACAGTAGGGTAATGAGAAATGAAACCAAATCTTAAAACATCTTCTCCCACACCCCTACCTTCTTCCCAAGCTCAGCTTGGCTCCCGGTTTTCTCTACCTCCTCTCATCATCATCAGCACAAGGAAGCAGGGAATGGGGGTTGCAGTCAGTTCATCACTTGTCTCTGCTGCTCTTTCCTCCTCAAGGGGTGGACTCCTCACACTCTTCCCCTGCTCCAGCATGGGTCCTTCCCACAGGACAGTCCTCCACGAACTTCTCCAGCATGAGTTCTTTATCTTTTGGTTAAGTAGCTCTTCTTTTTTCCCTGCTATTTACTCCTCTCTGATGCATTTGTCTTTCTCCCTTGTCTTGGAAACAGCTAGTTGGAACATCCCAAAGAAGTAGGTGAGGAAGATAACAGCAAAGCAATGTGAGTGATTATTGGTGTAGTGCTTGATCTTGTTCTCCAGCTCTCTTTTGTACAACTGTGTTAGTATCATCTCCTGGGTGAGATTCTTCATGCTTAATAGAGGTCTGATTGAGAAATTCAGAAAAACATTTAAAGAATACAGTAACAGAACTGGTAACCATGGCAAGCCTAAGGTGGTGCAGAAAGCATTCCTAAAAATAAAATACCGTCAGTAGAAAAATTAATCTTCTTAAAATTATTGTCCTTGTTTAGCCATGGTAGATAACAAGTCTAGGGAGTTTTATGGATGTAGTAGTGAGGTTGAGAGTAGTCCTTATGAAACATATGAACTTCTCTACCATAGGGTTTGATTTTCATTGGATTTCGGTACTGGTTTTGACAACGGAAATGGCTATGAACTCTGCTTTGAAAGGAAACTGACTTTGTTGTTTACATGTGATTCCTTCTGTGTAGGGGAGCAGCATTTTGGTCCTTTTGCTCAGACAGCCTAATGCTGTGGGCACGATATGTGTCAGAAACCCAGTGGTGCCTTTGCAGGCTGGCACTTCCTTTCATCATTTCTGTTCACACAGATGGCATGTAACTTACCAAAAATAACAACAAGGAACAGTGCTAAACCCTGTTAACAGGGTTTCCCTCTTTATCTTCTCTTTCAGTTTATTTATTTTAACCAATATCAATTATATACATATATAAGTTATGTTTGTTTATCTTTAATATATATATCCCTCAAGAATAATCAGAAAATTAAAAGAATTAGTTATGCTTGCAGCAACTGATGGCCTACATATGAGTATAAAGGGCAGTAGAGGTTGGAAGAATTACTTTGATTCTGACAAGAGGTTGTATGTATTGTTGTGCGTCTAAAACAAGATACAAAACCAGTATCTGAATAGAATTTTTAAAAAATGTGTGGGGACCAGAGATGGAAGTGAGCCAGACTATATAACTATTTTGCTGGAGGAAAGATCTCCAATATTTTTCAGGGGAGGGAAAAGGTGAGAAATGGAGGAAAGGAAAGAAAAAATCCAATTTTTATGTGAATGGATTTGGGAATGAAAAGCAGAAGAAACTTACGCTTTAGTGATGAGAGTGCCAAATTATTGCGGTAAAGAGCACAAAATTATTGTATTAATGAGAATGACTCGCAATCCTGAATGAATGACTGCAAAGATTTGTGCGGTTGCCTGGATTATGTGTACTGCCACATACAAGCTCAACATACTGAGGTGCATTGAAACTGTTGGTAATGTTCATGGTGAAACATAAAACTTGCCTTAAAACTCAGACATTTATCAAAAGATTTGCTAAGGTTCATGGGCTTTTTGAATGAACTTGAACAGAATTACGATTTTGCAATGACATCAAGAAAAACTTGTGGTGCGGTGTGAAACACAGCAACAATCCTCACTTACAGAGGCAATCTTCAGCCAGGCAGCAACTAACAGCTCCTGCATGTTGGTGGGACAAGCATATCACAGCCCTTGTGCCTTTGAGAATCTCTCTTCTTCAGATAAAATAAGTCTTGCAACGTACAACTTCTTTCCGTCTCAGATTTAAGTGGCAGATTGTAATTAGTGTTTAGAGCATGCAGAATGTAACTTGGAGAATCTGCTGTGTACAGCTTACAAATTCTGATTAATTTTATGAAAACCTGTTTCATTTGGTGCCTCCATACTGTGATGAGTCACCTAGAGCTGGCGAGATTCCTGACGTATATTGCCTGTCCTGTCTGGAAGATATCACACATCTTCCACAGGAAGGCTGTTAGCATTAGGGACTGAGAAGTGGTAAAATAATGCACATGCTAAGGAAACGAGTTTGAAAAATCTGTTTTGATGATGCTATCTGACGGAATGGGAGTGGGGAAATATACATTGAATCTCTACACAGGACAAAGAACAAAGGTGTAAAAGCAGGTTTAAAGGGATAAAGGCAAAAAAATCACAGGATTTTTGGTAGCCAGCTTCAAACTCATTGCACAGAGACTCCCAGCTACCTTGCAGAGAACGTCCTACGACATATATGATGCGGCTTATTGCTATATGATCTATTCAAGGGAAAAAACCAAACTGGATGATATCAATGATTTATACTAAAATAAAATCTGAGACTTTTTTCCTCCCCAGCAGCATTCAAACTTTGTTTCAGTGCTTCACACTGGGATACAGGTCTGGTCATATAGAGAGAAGGTCAGATTCAATATGATGGGAAGTTGACTACGATGGGAAATGTGTATGAACAATTTAGTACTCCAGAGATGTTATGAGGAGAAAGAATCCGGAAAGGAGACTTGAACTTGAAAAGATATTGTCATATATCTGAAATGAGTCTGGTTGTACTCATTATGAGAAGTTATCCTATGATAAAACAATCTCAGGATTTGTCAGGAAGCGGATGTACAGAAGGAGGAATAAGAATTTTACTGCTTTGTCTGGAAGGAAATATATATATATATTTCCTAAACTGTTTATGGTTTAAAGTGATTAGTTTTACAGACGTCGGCAAAGTTCATGAGGTATGTGTTCAACTGTTTCATCTGCTGGAGAATACCATCCTTACACATCTACAGGAAACATAACCACTCCTGTGAAGTAAAAAAAACAGATGAAGAATTTCATTGCCGTATTTTAAAACATAAAAGAACAGCTGAGGAATAAATATTTATCTTTAAAACAGAATCAACTTTTTTTTTTTTTTTTTTATGCGGGGTGTGATGGGGGACCTCCAGGTATTTTCTTCATGGCAGAGACATTTTGTACATTTTCAAGGAAGAGAAAAAAAGTTCCTGCATTGTTTTGTCACAAGAATAATCTTTTCCTGGCCATGCCTTCTTCTTTCATTTGCATTAGCAAAGTGTTTCCTCACTCCAGGACTTAGACTGCTTAGACTTAAGTTAAATATCTTTGCATCACTCAGTCTATGGGGGTTACTAACACCTCTCTCCAGAAAACAGCATCTTGTGTGTTTAGTTTCATATTCTGTCCTTCATATGGTATCAGATAGCGCTTGGTGTGCCATGGCTACCTTTAAAAGGATTGAATCTTGGTCAAAGTTTTCAGTGTGGATTTTCACCAAAGAAACAGACAGGAAATGTGGAGACCTTGTGAAAAATCTGTTAGGAATACAGAAGTAGTGAAGGCTGAGACTTGGGCTGTGTTAGGAGAACACATAAAAGGCTGGTTTATCCTCAAAATGGAGCAACAGTAACAGACAGGACAAAGAAATGCCATGTTTCTTTTTGTTCTGATTCTGACCACTGGATCATCTTATATTGCAAATCTGAATCATGTTCCTAAACCTGGTGTACAATGTTGACTCCTAGCAGATTAACTCACTGGAAGCAACCTAAGGCTTGTGAAATGTGATTTAAAAGGCAGGGTTGTGGTTTTGTTATTACTGAGCCTGGCTGTATTCATTATGAGAAGTTATTCTAACCTTACATGAAGCAAGACAGGAAATTACAGTAAAACAGTGGCAGAATCTGGGACTTCCAGGCCTCTTTTAGCACCTCAAATATCAGCTCCTAAAGATGCTCACTGGACCTGCACTATCTTGAGGTGGATGTGGCAGCTTGCACACTGTCCTCTACAAGAAACTGTTCTCCTGAACAAAAATGAATGTTAAGCGGTGTAAGGAGGATCTTTGTTCATATCCTATAGTGAGTAGAAGAGTTAAAATCATAGAATTATTTAGGTTGGAAAAGACCCTTAAGATCACTGAGTCCAACCATAAACCTAACACTACTGAGTCTACTGCTAAACCAAGTGCCATGAATGAAAGTTGAATGAAAGTTCCACTATGTGATGGAATCTGAAATTTTAAAATTGGGCCACGTTCTGTATGAGAAGTGAAGCAAACTGTTTTAAAATTCTCTGAAGGAAATTTTTTTGAAGCTGTATCAATTCATTAGAAACATTTTCTTTCAGTAAAGTAGAGGAATTTAATTTTGATGTCAACAGTTTTTTTCATTGCAAAATATCATAGTCCACAATTCAACTATGCGAATTATGATGGATTTTTAAAAAGTAGATTTAAAAAATAATACACTGCATACACTGTAAAACAAAATTCAACCTTCCTGACAATTTCCTTCCTTTTGGACTTCAATCAGGAAAACTGACCTGATATTACAAGGGTTTTGATGGTACTGCATATTTTGATGGAAAATGGCTCTTTGGGAATGTCCCTGAGCTGCTCTGGTAATGAGATTATCCATGAAACATTTGCTGAACAGGTAATGTCTACTGAATTGAATTACTGTGCTTGCTTTATAACGCACTGATCTTTAGATTCATGATTTCATTTGTTTACTTTCCTGTTTTATGGCTAAAGTGAAACTAATCAAGGAATAAAAAACCAGGACAGAGCACTGTATTTGCACGCACTTTTCGTTTTCTTATTTGCAGATCTGCAAGCTTTTCAAAACTAAGGTAATAGAAAATTAACTGTTCTTTTGAAGGATTCTGGGAATTGCTCTCACTCCCACTAGGGAAAAAGTTTTATCTTTTGAAACATGGCTTGACTTCAGCTTTTATTATAATTAACTCAGCTAATAGAAGAAGGGGAAAAAAACAAAACCTGTCAAGAAATTAGCTATAAGACTAGTCAGTTCATTAAAAATAAATAAATAAGTGATCACCCATTCTGTCTCTGCAATATATCACAAAGAGGAGAAGACATTATAAAGAGGAAAAATTAAGTGATTATTTTGATTCAATGTAATTTGGTGTAGTAAATTTTAGAAATGCTGTGCTTCGAGTCATTCTAACAAAATAAAAGCCGCAAGTCGTTCATTCACCTAGGTATGTTCTGAATATTTCAAATATATCTTTTTAGAAAATGTATGGCTTTGCTGTAAAACTTCTTATCTTTTTCATTGCCTTGAAAAAGTAAAGCACTGAACTGGTAGGAATGGATGTATCAAAAATAATTAAAAAAACAATCCTCACTCATAAATGTCCTTGCAATACCACTACGGATACCGCCCGTTGTTAACAGTGAGTTCTTCTCATTATTTATTAACTGTGATTTTTTTTTCCAATCTTGCCTCCTAAGCTACCATCCCCTCAAATAACTTACTGTTGTTTGTGCTTCTCCAGTTCCAGACAGGTAATTGCCACGTGTTGCACAAGCACAATGCAAGTACAACCTCTGTCCCTGAGACCTTTCAATAAGACAGGGACCACGAGGAAAAACTTCACCTTGTTATTAGTGGCAGGGTTGTCTTCTGTGTAGCTTAATCACCATCATTTTTTTTCTGGCAGGAAAAGGAGAATTTTAAAGAAGGTCTTACAGTAGATCATGGTTTTGGTGTTTCTATGGTCCTGTGTAATCTGCAGAACAGCTGTATCCTGGGAATGTTATGTAAAAAAAGTCTCAGTGAGATTAAGGTGTATTCTACATAGGGGATCTTGGGAACACAACTTAACTGAAATTACAGAAAGCTGCTGCAAAGAGGAAAGCACACTAACTGTAGAGAAACACTGGAACTGAGTGTCTAGGGCAGCTTTGGAGTCCCCATCACGCGAATAATAATAATAAAAAAATATAGTGGAAAGTTGACCTTCCAGGCCCTTTCCAAGCCCATCTTCTATAGTTTTGGGATGGCCATTTTATGAGCTTGTGGATGAGGGCAGAGGGAAGTCAGTTCTTCCAATGAAACCGCAGCTTCTCATCATGAGCTGGGGCTGCTGCTGCTCCCCGGGTCCCTTTGAAGGAAGTGTGCATTGCAACGTATAGTTGCTTCCCAGTGTTCTCTGTAGATAACCCGCGTTCGTTCAAGTTTGGGTATATTAGAGGTTTTCCATGGCATGTAACACTTGGCCCTGAGTCTTTTCTGCACTCTTCACAGTGTCTCTCTAGCCCTCGGGTACAATCCCTAAGTTTTCTTTGCTGGTGCAGGCAATTGATCTGACAGCAAGAATGACCTGGAGAAGCCAGACTTTTAGATAGCTTCAGAGAGTCTCAGACATAACTGATTGCTAAGCTTGTGAAAGATGTTGAGTTCAATATCGTCATGGCTGCTGAGCTTTGTAAAACCACTGCCTCACTCTGAAAGGTAGATTGCCTTTGACTGGCACAGGTTCATGGAATAGCAGACTCACTGATCCCTCCAGAGACCTCCCAGTTTCATTTCTCTGAATGGGACTTCTCCAACACAAAGGGATAAAGAACGTTGAATGAGGCCACCGTGTAGTTACTTACACTGAGCTCCCACTGCAGCCCGTTCTAATCTGCTTCCTGCCTCCCAAGTGTATAACATATCAGCATTGCCATTTTCTGGACAATTTTAATGAAGCCCGGGGCTGTAACAAGAGACAGCCAGGCCTCCTTATCTGTATGGACCTTTAGCAGCAACTTTAGTAATTTGGAATTATATGAGTCTTCCGAGACATAAGTTAAATATTTTCCCTCAGGGTTCTTCAGAGCTGTGTTATGCCTGTAAATTTTGCTAGGGAGAGGGTAGGATAGCTTGTCTTTCTCTGCAATGCTCCAGTCTGCATGTTGGATTTCCATATGGTGTAAATACTGTTGCTCCATTGACTTCACAGTCATCTCCTACGAAGACAGCTGCATCTCCTGGCTGCCTACAGCAAAAAATATGACTTGAATGAGAGGAGTATGAGGGAAATTCAGCTTCTGCAGGAAACCATATCAGTGGGCCAGGGCAAACAAATTGCAAGAATGGAGTGGGATATTTATCCTCCCAAACCAGACACTTTTGTCAGCAAAATTACTAAAGTTAGCAAATTGAATGCCTTGTTGGATCTCAGCTGTTTGTTTTTGAAATCAGTTTATTGGGCTGCAATTGTTCTGGCAAGAAAGACTAAGGGCTGGTACTTTATTTCCACTCACCCATCCCCTACTCACCAACTCCTGA
>NW_010413241.1:42378-53899 GCF_000710305.1 Buceros rhinoceros silvestris | reverse complement strand
AAATGCCCCCCTTCTCAAACCGCGACAACTCATTAAATTTGTTTTATGGCTAATGGGATTAATCCAATATGGAGCTATAGTAGATGTTGAATTTGACATGAATTTTTCAAATGAATGGTGGAGATCTACAAAACAAAATGTGAGCTTTACTGCATGTTCCTTGTGGGTTTTTTTATAGATTTTTAGTTGTTCATTAAATGTAAGGATATTTCTCTAATTAAGTGCAAAATCTTCTATTTAAGCTGTGCATCTTATAAAATGAACATATTAAGCAAAACTCTTCAGAAAACCTAGTATATAGATTTCTTTCCTATTTTATAACAGTTTTCTACCAGTTAATAAAGACTGCAAAAAAATGTATTAATTTAATAACATTGGTCACAGGGTAATGTTTGTATCTGGACTTTCCCAGGGAGACACAGAGATTCCCAAAAATCGAGTTACCGTGGAGACAAAAAATCGAAGAAAAATAGTTATTACTCAGGGGGAAGATTGAAACCTCTGCTTTTTACTGAAATAAAACTCATATAAGAGTTTAATAGGAGTTCTTCCTTAAAAAATCTCTATATGATCAATTCTAAAGTACCAGTGAGGAAGCAAATGTCTACCAATTTTAACACTCTTCAGTTTTCCTACGAAGAAGAAATTTACTGGACATAAGAGTACAAAATACATGATTTACCCCAGTCTCTCTACTAGAGGGTCTCTGTCAAAATTTAGGAGTGAGATGTTCTGCTGTTCTTTCAGGGGGGGGGGGGAAAGGCAGAATTCATCAGCTTGGAGACCAGTTTTCTTAGACATGATATTTTTATTGAGTTCCTGCAGTATTCCCTTCCCAGACCATATTAACCAAGTATAAATGGGAAAAGATTATCTCATTATTCTTCTCAGAAAATGGTCAATTTATGTTTAACCTAATCCACCAATTACAAACCTCAGAGAACTTCTGAGATTCATTTCAACGTTTCTCAGCTTTTTGGAAATAGTCTACTTTCAACTCATATGTCTTTGCATGATCCTCCAGAAAGTAATCTTCTCCTTTACTGGCTCATATTTAAACCCAAACTCAAGACCGATCATGTATGTAATATTTTAAGCTATCAAAACCAATCTTTTTACCTTTAAAGTGACATGGGGCAGACAGTGCTAATTACTGCTGTCCATAATTAATTAGCTTGCAGTAAACTAACAGTAACTGGAGATGTTTCTGTTCTGGAAGAGCTGAACAACTCTTTTATCAAAGAAGTTAATTTTTCTGTATATATGCTTTTTTCCATAATTTTTCAACATCTTTGAGAATCAATGACCTAAACTTTATCAATCACATCACTACTATGGTAGTCCCACAGCCTATCAGCTACTTTCTCTTCTTTTGCAGATCTTGTGTCTAATCAGCAAATAAAGTAATATTTATTGTTCTGGCAATTTTTCATCCATGTCCATAACTATGACTAACAGAATGCCAACAGACCTGACAGAATTCCAATAAGCTTAATTTTTACCTTCCTGGTGTTGAATATCTGTATGAAACTGATGCGAGACTGAATTGCTCGTACTATCCAGGTAAAAACCAGTTTTGTAGTACTTTTACATTAAACATATATTGAATCATCTCTGATTTTTTTTTCAGTAGGTATCTTAGAAAATCATTTAAAGAAAAAGTGTGGAACAAGGTAGAACTAAATTTGAGTGATGATAAATGCAGTGCGGATAGTAGAACTTGCCTAATTTAAAACAGTTTCCACTCTGAAATTCCTCTGATGCCTATTCAGCTGCCTGAATCCAGCTTGCAATCCCTTTTTATAATAGTTTTTTTAATTTTGCTGTTCTCAACTTGACGTAAGAAATCATCATTAACTGTCACATTCAGGCATTCTTTCATCCAACCTCTTGTTGTGGTGACAACGTTCAGATGATATAATGGCAACTGAATTTAATTTTGCAAGTGACACCTATTTGTTTCAGACCAGAATCAGCCACAGGGTTATCCGTACTTAACCCAGTCACAGCAAAACAGCACCTGTGAAATTTTTCAATACCTTGTGTGAAACAAAGTGAAGGGATAAAAAAGGTCATAGAGCACAGATTCCTATTGTTTCAACAAATTATGACCCTGTTTGATTGTTCTGTTTTCTGTGATGGACAATTCATTGCATCTCAACTTCTCTGCTGTCATGAATCCCTTTCTGCTTGCCTTTCATTTACCATATCAGTATAGTGTGGATAACAACACTTAACTGAACTAAAAGCATTTTCATTCTCTTCTGTTCAGCATTTTGCTTTCATCCTGTAGAATTTCTGTCATGTTCTCCAGAAGACACATCACTGATATTATAAATGTCAATTTGTCATATTGTTTATCCTGATTCTCTTTCAATCCAATTTCTTTGGAAAGAGAAAATTCGAGTTTTTTTCGTAATATTATATTGCTAGTCCCATTAAAAAGATTAAAGTACAGATACAGAAATAGTATTTCCCTTTCTTCTTCTACTTTCAAAAAATATTCTGGAGTCCCTCAGATCAAAAGCTTCTTATTGAAAACATAGTTTTAGCTGTCTATTCAGCTATTATTACCGTTTGCATAAGCATGGGATATGCTTTTTGTCAAAAAATGACAGTCCCCTTTATTATTATGCTAAAACAGACCCTGCTCTAAATTATTTTCCTGTGAGTCAGCTTGCACTGGCTCACTTCCTAATCTGTGGCATAAAGATCTCATTACAACTAATTGATCTTGTGAATAAATTAAAAGCTTCTTCTGCAGTATACCCTAATTCTACCACCTATGGATTGCATCTGTTGCCTAAATATTCTCAAAAATAATTATGAAGAACCTAAGCTGATATTTAGTCTCACAAAGTCAACAATCAAACTGTTCCAGCTACAGTATTTGGCCCTGCTATAACTTCTCTACCAGACTCTGTTTTCAAGTTCAAATGAAGTTAACACTACTGCAAAAGCCTCTCTGTGCTAAGCTACCTTTTATTCTAGCAGAAGCAATACACAAAGCTTTGTTTTGTGATAGTACCCATCAAGGGCGGGGGGGGAAGGCAGAAACAAAATCCTTGCATGAAAAGTACCGGGTTTATCCAAATTCATTATGGCAGTGTGTTCCTATATAAAATCTGAATATCTGAATTTTAACTTGACAGTTGCTTTTATGTGAATTGATTCTTTTCAATAATCCGTTCTGTTCCCTGTGTGTATTTAGAGAGCTGTCTGCTTCTACTTCTAACTACAAACAGTGCTAAAGAAGGAAAAGTAGAAGGCAGGTTCCCTTTTTTATTTTCTTTCCTGTGTAATGACTACAATGACTCAAGTGTATAACATCACCCCAAACATTGCATGGTTGCAGAGCTGAGACTGAAGATACTGTTTAAAGAACTGTATGTCAACTGAGTGAGAGGGATTAACTTGATGTGCAAATATGTATTCCTGATCGTTATTTCATGTAAACAAGGAAGGACAGTTCAGTAATTAAAGCTCTAAGTAACTGAGGATAAGAGGCTTATATTTCTTCTTTATGCCAGTCAGACTTTTTTTGTGATCTTCAGCTCCTCAGGACATTATGAGGGTTGTTTTTAATACCCTCCTCAGTCATTCACCTGAATTTTTGTGTACTTAAATACCTTTAAGACTCTGATTGTTAGACTTTTAGGGCGTGTATAGGCATCGCGGTGAGGCAGCTAGCTCCATAGCTGGAAAGATGATAGCCATATGAGCATGACATGCATTAGAAGAGGTGCGGACAGTAACATGGTCTCACAGCTGGATTGCCAGCTGGTATTTTCACATCATGCTGCATGATTCTAATCATACATGTTCGTTTGGACAAAGCTTTGACATTTTGGTGAAATAGTATATAGAAATACTCCAAGTATCTCTGTTTCCTATGTGTGAAAGGGTAATAGTAAAACTTCTTGAATTCAAAAGGTTGTTTCAATGATAAGTAAGATACATAGCTTTGAGGATAAAGTATATTTCATATAAAAGGAACCATAATAAAATGTAAGTATATGATCATATAGGAAATGAAGCCAGTAAAAGGCTGGTTTTGTGTATCAGTAGCCACTTTATGTGGTTTATTTTCCATATGTTGGGTACTTATTCTTGATTTTCTTTGTTACCTATAAAACCAGCTGTATCCATATGTCAAGGTTGCATTCCAGAGGTGGCCACTAATTGACCACTACTATAATGTTTACAGCCCCGGGCCCTGTCTCTGCTTTCAAGCCCTCTGCCATCATCCTGTGGCTGTACTCTTCTATGCTGCATTTTTATTACAGGTTCATAGGTAGTTCACACTGCACAATATAGCACAGTAGGTCCAGACAAAAACTTGGTGAGTCCTAGTTCTGAGGTTTTGTGGAGTTAAAACAGACCTGTGGCCTTTTACTAGCAAGATGTAAAACTCCAGAGATACTGGGGTGCAATAAACACAGAGCACTAGACCTCACCAAAATGAATTTAGATCATGATACTCTAAAAGACATACTTTCTCTCAAAGCATTGATACCTTAGGTATGGACATCATCCTAAAACTATATATAACTTGTTTTGCCATATTTAAAATTAGTTCAATTCTAAATTGTCTGTTGAGATCAATAGCAAGACTATACTGAAATCAATGGGATTTATACCTCTATACCCCCACCCCATTCCTCAGGAGTAAAATACCTCTTTGGTATTGAAGATCAGCATCAGTCCACTGCACTCCTGAAGAGCCACTCCAGAGCCTGAAAGTACTACAGCCTGAATCTCAGAATGCAATAATTTTTCTAGTTGTCTTCATGTCTCCCAATGCTTTTCTGTAGTTGAATGATTTTCAGACCATAATAATTGCTATACTTTTTAGAAAAGTGCTTTGGGATTGTTTCTGTGTCTATTTATGCTTTTATGGCTGTCTGTACCTTGCCTCTTTCAAATGCTTTTAGAGAATTCATTTGGCTGTTCATATTAATATGTCAATTTTTAACGCAATTTAACTAAATAGCATTAGCCTCTGTGGCCTTCTGTACATATGTGGTGTTACATAAACCCCACAAACCATTTTTTTAGTATTGTTTTTAATACTGAATGCAGTATGCCATAGTATTCTTCATTTGTATTCTTCATTTAAATAGAAGTACTGAAGCGAAGTCTAGACCCCATTAGCTGATGATTTTTAGAGTAGATGGCATAAATTATACCTCAAATCAATTTTACTTGCAATTTGTTACTCTACAGACAGAAATAGAGATGTTCACTCAATTTATGTAGTAATACTCATTCCTCTTTGACCTATAATGAGAAAATGCCTTTTTGAGCAGAGCAAATTAAAGAGACAGACAGGCACCTTTTATTAATACAGGCTTTTCTCTTTTGAGTCTTTGCATGAATTTTAGTAACCAAAGTAATTTCCTCTTATTCCAGCAATCATCTTCTTTCATTTTGTGAACGACTTTAGAGAGGTTAATTCATATTCAGCAAAGCTGACATTTTTTTAATGCAGAAAGGACGTTATCAAAAAACCTGAAGCTCAGTTCCTAATGCAGGTACATATTGAAACTGGCTTTAATTTTTAGGAAAAAAAAAATTCAGAGTAGAGCGTGGCAACATGATTATCTATTTCAATTATTTTTTTCTCAGCAGTAAAAACCCATGTTTGCCTACATCCAGTAACTGAAGTATTCACTTACTTTTATGTTGGCATTTGCTTAAAAAGTATTGTATGATATTTCTTAGGCTACCATAAAAAGTTTACTATGTTTTACATGCATGCCCATATTATTTTTCATTTTCTGAACCTCAGTTACATTACAGCAATTGTCAAGTGATGCAATATTTGTTTCATTTAGTATTAACTGTTCTTAGAGCAATGAGTAACTGGTACAGCTGCAACACAGAACAGCAGAAAGTATGTTTCTCCTTTCTTATTAGTACTCTTAAATTCCTTTTGAAATTAATGCTTGACAATTAGAACCTAATCCTGATAAATACAGATAGATATAGATATGATAGAGTTATAAATATAGGATTCTATCATGTTCCTGAATAAAAAAAACATATGGGATGATCTTGGTGTGAAATTCAGTCACATGGCTAAGTAGTGACTTCACTTGTCAGGCCTCGGAGTGATTATACTCTTTGAGACAATTTTACCAAGCTAGTTCTCAATCAGATGCCAAGACGGACAGGAAAAATAAAGAAGCAGGTATATAATCTCCCAAATCAGTTCACAGAAGGATAATTGTGTTATTCATGACCACAGGCACTTACGACAAAAATAGTTATCTTCCTGAAGGGTTGAAAGCTTCGCTCAGAGACAGTGCTTTCAATTTCTTTTCCCCTTTAAGTTTAATTCTTTCACCATTTCTATAACTATTTAATTTTGACTGAAGTATGTCTTATCAACATGTAATATGTAGTGCCAGTTCTTACATATATTTTCCTATCTCAAATTATGTCAGCCTCACTGCTTTTATAGTCCTTTCTCATTCAGAGACTGGTCTAAGCAACAGAGAAATATCCATGAATAATCTTTTTGCTCAGCGGAGGCATTTGAATCTTTTCCATCTGCTGTTGTAGATATGCTCTGTCACCAGCCTAAATGCCTGAGGATTATGGAGGAGAAAGGACTTAGCTACAGAAAGCTTTGTATGCTAAAGTTAGTCCTCATGATGCTTTTAGCAATTCAGTGCTGACTTCGAAGTCATAAGGGCCACATGAGTAAGACATACATACAAATAGGAAGGTGAATATGCAGAGGCACTAAACATTTTCAGAACACCTTAAAGCCAGCCCTAATGAAGACACAGCATGGATTAAAATCAATCATAGGGCAAATCTTCTGAGTGCAATAGAGCTCCACCATGTATGAAATTGGCTCCTGGCCTGCTACTGCAACCTGTTCTCTTGCACAGCAAATAGAGTTATCAAATCTGGGCCAAATGCTGCAATGCCTAACTGTCAAATGCTGCTCAGCATTTGTTCAGGAAAAAGCATAACTTTCTGTGTTTTCTTGTGTAAAAAATCCACACGGATTTTGAGACTGGACCCATTATAACTAATACTGGTATTATGGTATTTCTAGGAAATTTTTATGAAGTGCAAAAGAAAGAATAAAAAATTGTTCCTTTAGATTACAGGGAATTAGGATGATTTGTTGTAGAAAGAAGTGGTGAGCAATGCATACGTATCTTTTACAGGATTTTAACAATCCAGATAAATCTTATTACTTGACATTGCACAGCTTACATGCTTTCAGTATGTATCGGAAAGGATGATGGTGCTCTTTTCTTAAGTACATTGAGTAGGCAAAATAACTTAGAAGAAGTTGTTTCATCTGTACAGTTAAAACAAATATGAATTTTCTAATTCATATTTGAGGCTATTAGGAGGAATCTTTTATTTTTTACCTTTCAGCTTTGGATATTATGTAGGGTTAATAATAGTGAGAAAAGTGAGTGATGTAAACTACCACAGAACCTGCACTGTGAGCACGCTGGTAGCCTCCAATCCCATTTTAGGTCTTCTGACATTCCCTGGAACCAGAAATTACTTCTCTATTTTGCCCCAATTTGTCCTTTGCTTCCAATTCCATCTCAGACAGTACTGTCTTTTTCTAGGTGGATGCAAGACAGTGCTTACACACACTGGTGGAAGATTCAAACAAATGTTGACTCGTCTGTGTGCTGAGGATAACTCTGGCTTCAATATGTGGTTTTATTATACCTCATAGTCTTAACAGACACCTCTACCTATTTCTCCTGTTACTTGACAGATATGGAATAACCCTGAGAAACATTCTGATACTGGGAATGTAGTTTTACACAGATACTATGGAAGCAGGAAGATCAAAAAACCTCCATTACTCTATTGTCCCATTTATTCTTTGTACATTTGTACTTTCATGCAAGGGATCCAGGTTAGGCCCCCAGCTTGGTTTAAGATGATTCTTGATAACTAATGGGTAAAAGTGACTAGTAAGAATATTTTTACAGTAACCTCTAAAGACCATTTGAATATTCATGTCTGAAAGACGACTTAGCCTAAATAATAGCAAATATTTAATTAAAAAAAATTATTATTTAAAACACCTTAAGCAAGCAAGGAATATGACAATTTTCATAGGGTGCCTTAAATACCCTAAATCCTTCCAATGGAAGACCTCTGGAAATTTCATTTTGTTCTGGACATGCTTTTAACATTCCTGATCTCCCCAAAGCCAGGTAAGCTTTGATTTACTTTCCCAGTGACTTGGGAATAGTAAAGTATTAGCAGTTCAGATTCATTCAGATATTAAGCACAAGAAAATATTTTTTTTATTTTATCCACTTGGCGAATCATGGTAATATAATTACATATATAATAATTAAATTCAATAAACTACAAGAGCAAGAGATTTATTAGTTACTCAATTTTTGTTCTGAGTGGTCCTTTAGCTGTAATGCTGAATTTCAATTTACCGTTTAATAACATTTCTATTAACAGAATGAAAAATAATGTTACAGTTCCTTTTAAGTTGTTAACTTTTCCTGATCCATACCAACTGTTGCAGGCAATTGCATACCTGCAGTTTTTCAATATAGAATGTCATATGACTGAATTATTTACATACAGAATTTTTCATTGTTGCTTTGTACTAAAGCATTCAAAATCATTGGTTAATGTCTATTTCAGATCACTAATTAGATTGACAAGAAGATGAAATTAATTTTCTATCAGGGACCAGATTTGATCTTAAGGGGAAAAATATTGATCATTTGTAATAGCAGGTCTTCTCTATAAACCTGAAGAATAAATAACACAGAAGAGAAGTATAGCTCTTCAGTATTTTAACAGATACAACAGAAGTCCCCTGTCTCAGCAATTTTATAAGAGTATAAAAATGGATTAGGCAAACTATGATACATGCATTCTTTTTCAGGTACAGAGACTAAGTGAGCTTTCTGATTGGTTTATGAGAAGCTTATGTATTCAATACCAGCACAAGCTGTGATAGGTTAAACTTAGCTTTAAGTTCCTTTCCAGCTTACAGGTCCAGAAGCATAGACAATCAAAGAAGAATGTGGACAATAATATCAATAATGTCTTGCAAAATCAACAAATACTGTATTTCAAAGCTTTTTCATGAACAATACCCTGGTTTCTTTAGTTATTTGCACCAATGCAACTATCTTTAGTGTGCTTTTTTTAGGGTTATACATGGGGAAAAAAAGGAAAAACAGATAAGAGAGATAAGACTAAATTTTATAAAAGTTTAAATTATGTTTTCTAACAACTGCAGAGTGTGTTCCCAGATACAGTTAGGGCACAAGATCCAAGTATGTGCTTCTATTCCTTCTCTAGAGGAAAAAAAAAAAGAAAGTTTAATCTTACAAGCAGAATGAGAATGGAAAATAAATGGTTTGCACAGAAAGAGATATAATCTTAATTTATTTCAGGAAATCAGCATGTAGATTAGTCTTGTGCTATTAAGAACACTGTAATTGTGTTTTCATTACCAAAGTATTTTTTCCCTTGCTACGCCTTTCAGAAATTTCATTTTGTTGAACATCCACTAGCAGGAAAAGTTGCTGTATCGGTTTCACTTCCTTTTATCAGGAGAAATATATATTCTGTTGTCCTGGTTTAAGATAAACAGGGTGTCAAGGGTCGAGGGCTGGTTAATTTTTGATGGAAATATCACACAAAAACAATTACAGCATTCCTCCCCTGCTCGTCAGCACATCTTACTGGCTGTGGAGCATTTGGCAGGATGGTGTTTCTTTAAGAACAGCAGCAAGAAACCACACGCCTTTTCGTCCTGCTGCCTGGGATGACCCCCACCCACATCTTTGCTCACTGCTACCTGCTGTGAGTTCCCACCGCAGCTCTCACCACCAGCCACCCAGCAATGCTGCTGCCTGCTGCTGGACCGCTGCTTCACCCCAGGGCACACCGCGCTGCTCCTTGCTGCCGTTTTGCCAGCTGGTGCTCCCGGCCCCAGTCAGCCTCAGCGACGCTACCAGTTGCCACCAATAACTGACTGGGAGGATTTTTTTCTTGTCACCTTGTTTCTTTATCCGTGGCTTAACACTCGTCGCACCAGATTTCTGATCATATATATATTCTTGTTAATATCTTGTTTGTTTTCTGTATAAAATATTGTTGTGTTGTTATTAAAACTGTTCTAGTTTCCTAAACTCAGCAGAAGCCTCACCAACTTTTTTTCTTTTCCTCTTATTTCTCTCTCCATAAACCTTTCTCCCGGAACAGGGGAGGGGCTGATTAGAGAGAGAATCTGTCCCGTGATTGGTCAATCCTCAGCCAATAGGTGACATCAGCCCTCAGCATGCAAATTGTCCAAACAACTCCAATTTTTTGTTTTGCTATGGCTTGAGAAGGATACAGAAAGTTCACCAGTTTTTATTCCAAGGCAAAAGCAGCTGTATCCAGCAGTTGTTTTATAAGAGCAGTGTGTCACCAGTCTTTCAACATGAAACACATTTGTATTGCTGGCCTCTCTGAGTCTCTCCTGCATCTTTCTGTCTGTGATCTCCCTGAAAATCCAGCCTGACTAATGAGGGAATTTGGGAAGCAGCGCAGCTTATAGACCCCTACACTTTGACTTCCTTAGAAAGAAGAAATTCCAGAGAGTATTGATGTGTCTTCCTATATCTTGTGCCTTCTAGAAGTACAGCAAAATATTTCGATGCAGTTCCCAAAGTACTGGAGGAACAGGGATAACAGGGATTTGAAAGCAACAGCATAGTTGGTTTTCGCCTTTCAGAACTGTTTGACTGGATCACACAGGAAATGATATCGTTGAGACTTATGCGGAGAATAAGAAGTTTGGCAGAATGGCTTTGAGGCAGTGTGGTTACATACGGCCAGTGAAATTTGAAGCAAGTCATTGAGAAAAATTTACTGAGGGTGGATTAATGAGAAGAACTTGAGTGTTTTAGCAAGGAATAGCTAAGGTTCTGATGGACTGTAAGGAAATGCAACAGCATGGTGTCCTGGTTTGAGCTAAAACTTCCTGGTTTTGGGTAATGAACGAATAGGAATTATTTCATGCAAAAACGATAATTCCGCATTTAATTGGTTAAGAGAGTCAGGTGCAATGTTACGTGTCAAGGTTGTAAAGCAGTGAGCAAGGGGAGGATCGCTCTCTCTCGGGCTTCCGGGTTCGCTGCACGGAGGTGGCCTGCTGCGGACCTGCTGGCAGATGTCCAGGCCCGACCAGGCCGAGAGCAGCCTGAGACCAAGCCGAGGCCTGAAGGCCTGCGCCTCGGGATCGCCTGAGGAACCACAGACTGTGAACTGTTTTGCCGTGAGTCCTGTATCTGTCTGAATCGGGTGAGAATATCCGGACTTCAACTCCCTTTTGTACCGAGCGCTTTTCTGCTACTAAATCTGCCCGCGAGGGTTTCACCCCACCTCTCCGTCGGGCCGCGCAGAAAAAGAATTTTACTTTCCCTGCCTGGACAGCAAGCCACAGAGGCCTTTCTACTCCCACTCCGCTGTTGGCTGCCTGCCACGAACCGGCTGCCTGGTG
>NW_010413241.1:37123-42273 GCF_000710305.1 Buceros rhinoceros silvestris | reverse complement strand
CTGACCCTGAAAAAAGAAGTTTGAGTAAACCTTCACTTTGGTTTTTTTTCCTTTTTTCTTGGTTTGTGCATATGTATAAAGTAGTTTTATTGTTTATTCAAAGTTTGTTTCAGTTTTTCCGAATGCAGACCGAGGTGTGAATTTCTTCCTTCCCCTTTAAATCCCCTCTGTCTATAACAAGACAGAAGGATTCGTTAAGGTAATTCAAGGAGTTGTTATTACCTCGGTCCCTCGACCCTTAACACATGGGCATTACTTATGTGGAATCTAAATCCACAAGATATTCAGTGTGTATGGACCCAGAGTTCAAAACTGAGTGTAAAGAAAAATCTGTCTTGGGGTTGGAGTGTCCACTAAATCAGAAGTTTCCATAACTTTATTCCTCTCATGGCTAGAAACTTGATTCTATCTATAGGCATAAATTTAAGTCATGGAAATTTTATACCTATTTCTTTCCACAAACATTATCTATTTTAGTAAAAAGGTTTTATTCTTACTGCCTGAACTTCTTTTTTTTTTTAATGTACTTTAAAAGAATGAACATTTTCGTATAATTACTGATCTTTTGTGTTTAATTAGGTTGATTTATAATCTTTTGTTCGGATTTTCTTGGCTATCTGAGTGATTTTTTCTTGCAGCCTTGAAGACTGAATTAATTTTTCTTAAACAGGGGGGTTTCTTAAGCACTTTTGACTTGTTAAAGACATGCCCCGTGTCTAGCATGATGTTACTACTTTCTTGCTTCAACTGGAAATAGGTTTTCTAATACATTCAAGAATATTTGCTTTTCCATTGCCATACCCTGTTAGTAGTTCAGAATCATTCTTTCTTCAGCTAGTACATATAGGTCTTTCTCGTCCTTTGACATTTCCAGATGATGAGTTCCCAGCCAATACCAGAAATTATGCTTACTCCTCCTGAAGTGCGTAACCAGCTATTTTGCACTACTTAACTCCAAACTCTTAAAACTTGTGCTAAAACTTACTCATTATTAAGGGCAGCTTGAGGAGACTTTATCTCTAAACCTATACTACAACCTCCTACTTGCTGTCCTTAACTAGAATTCCTGTTGCCAGAAATTGTTTTGCAGATGGAAAATGTGATCTGGACTTCACTGGGCTTAATCTGAGGTAATAAAGTAGGAGGCCTACTCAAAAGAGGCCTAAAGGCCAACTGTCACAACATTGTCATTAGGAGTTTACAGGAAAGAGAGTGGCAAACCTCTTTCAGTTGTTCAACGAGGACAAGTTACGGATCCTGCACTTTGGCCACAACAACCCCCTGCAACGCCACAGGCTTGGGGAGGAGTGTATCAGAAATAGTGTGTCCATCAGGATGAGGGAAGTGATTGTCTCCCTCTATTAGTCACTGGTGAAGCCACACCTTGAGTACTGTGTTCAGTTTTGGGATCCTCAATTCAATGAGGACATTGAGGTGCTGGAGCGTGTTCAGAGAAGGGCAATGAAGCTGGTGAAGAGTCTGGAGAGCAAGTCTTATGAGGAATGTCTGAGGGAAATGGGGTTATTTAGCCTGGAGGAAAAGAAGCTTGGGGGAGACCTTATTGCTCTCTACAACTACCTAAAAGGAGGTTGTAGAGAGGTGGGGGTTGGTCTCTTCTTCCATATAACAAGTGACAGGATGAGAGGAAATGGCCTGAAGTTACGCCAGGGGAGATCTAGGTTAGATATCAGGAAAAACTTTACAGAGAGTGTTGTCAAGCATTGGAACTGACTGTCCAGGGATGTGGTGGAGTCCCCATCCCCGGAAGTGTTTAAAAGATGTGTAGACATGGTGCTGCGGGACATGGTTTAGGCACTCTGGCAGTGCAGGGTGAAAGGTTGGACTCCATGATTTTAAAGGTCTCTTCCAACCAGATGATTCTATGATTCTATGGAATGAAGGAAATAGTCCCTTGATTTGATTTTGGCTTTGTTTATATTTTTGTGTATAAGTTAGTCCTTGAAGGATCCAGAAAACACTTTGCTTGAGAAGATGAAAGAGATAGTATCTTCCCTATTCAAAGGAATATTTGAATAATATGCTGTATCTGATTAAATTTTTTTACAGGTATGGTTACGTGTGATCAACTTATTATGTTTAGTGTCATTTGACCTCAATTTAAACCCATATATTTCATTGCAAATCCTTTGAGGTCATCCAATATTTACACTGTTGCACATATACCGAAAGGAGCACATTTCCCCTTTTCTTCATTCTGCTTTCCTATCATAAAATAGTTCCCATTTCATTCTTATCTTTCTCTCAAATCATATCCTCAAAGATTAGAACATCTTGCTTATGACATCAAAGGTAATAAACTTCTTCTTCTGCATTTCCTCATGAACGCTAATGAGGGCACTAACTGCTGAATAATTAAAGCTACTTACTTTCTGGAAAAAAAATCAGCAAAATATAGCAATCAGTCAAAATGTAAATATTTATCCCTCTGGATATTATGTGTTACTGTAACATTTCCTTAGACGATGGCTTCAAATTCTGTCTAGTTTTCAATCCACTCATTCAAACAAATTCTTGACAATGAAACTGAGTAGCTGTGTCACAACCTGCTGAAGAATTTCAGAGACAGAAATTTCAGCCTTCCTTACCTTTTTTTACAGAAGACTTGGAAATTTTTGGATTTTATTCCTAATTAACTGGGTGGGTACAAAACTTAATTTCTTTATTAGAAACAAGTCTGTCCCAAATATGCAAGTTTATCTATTTCTCTTTCCAATATAACAGAATAAGCTTTGTGATACTCTATATAAATGTTCAATTAACCTTAATGATATTTTATGGTGATTAGATTCACAGGCTGAACAGTGTTATTGTTAGTGATACTCAGGGGGAAAAATAAGGAGAAAAGCAATTCTAACTTTGTATGCACAGTGAAGGACTCTGAACTAACTTGTACTACAGAGGAAAGACATCTCAGAGTTATAATACATTATTCTGTGAAAACAGAGTAATCATCTTAATGTTCAGAAGCAGTCAAACAAGAAAATTGTGTATTAGGATTTATTAGGAAAGGAATGGAGAACTAATCAGAAAACAATGTTGCGGCACTGTAGAAAACACTGTGTTCCTGGAACATGAATATTGTGTTTACTTCTGTTCCCTTGATAAAAAAATAAAAAATAATAAAAGCATAACATTAAACTTGGGAAAGGTACAGAGGAAGGCAACAGGATGGCCAAAAGTAGAAGAACTTCATACAAGAAATGATTAAAATCACTACACTTTAGTCATCTTAGGAGAGAGTTAAATAATTTTTAATACGCTAAAGATCTATCTAGCTAAGTTGAAACAGACTTTTTTTGAAGTGTCTTATGATTTGAGAAAGAGGAGGCAGCAGATGAAATTGTCAGATGTCAATCTGAAAAGCATTTTTCCACATAAAGTACAGTTAAATGATGGAACTCTCTGCAATAAGATACTGTGAATGAAAAATTTTATGAGTTCAAAAGCAATTATAAAAATTAATGGAAAAAGAGCCACCAAGACTTATTAAACACAGTTCAGCAACTCATTTCATTGTCTCAGATGTACCAAACAGTACTGTCCAGAAAAGTGTAACACAAAGTTCTTGCAAAACGCTTACCTTGTTCTCATATTCTTTTTAAAATCTTATTATTAGTCTTCTTGGCATTTGATTTAGTGTGATCAGCACATGATGAGGGCATGATGTTATTGCAGGAGAAGAGAATGAGGAGAAAATAATTTATATTATATTGATATTTAATTATATTTATTTTATTATAAATTATTATAAAAATAAAACAATTATAACAATAATGTTGACGATGATACTATACCGGCAGGTATTGTTGATTTTTTCAAGAGAAAAGAGGCCCTGCAGAATGATCTGTTATATTGGAACACTGGGCAATTATCAATGGCATGAAATTTAACAAGACCAAATACTGGATTCTGCACTTGACATTGAGTAACACCACAAGATCTTTCGCAGCAGGCAGCTGAGAACAGGCCAAACACCCTACCATATCTAAAAATAACAACAGTACCTATGTGTGAGAAAATTAAGCAAATTTTATTTACTGTGTTAGCTGTTATGGGAGATTAGACACTTATTTTGTGTAGATGCTACATCCATGAATGAAGTGGGAAAGGATGGTTGGAGAGCAGCCAGAAAGGAAGGGATCTGGGGGTGCTGGTTGACAGCAGACTCAGTATGAGTCAACAGTGTACCCTGGCAGCCAAGAGGGCAAACAACACCCTGGGGTAGGTCAAACACAGCATAACCAGTTGGTCGAAAGAGGTGTTTTTCCCACTGTGTTCAGCACTGGTGCGGTGTCACCTTGAATGCTGTGAGCAGTTCTGGGCCTCACAATTAACGTAGGATGTGAAGGTATTTGAATGCATCTAGAGAAGGGTAACAAAGCTGGTGAAAGGGCTGGAAGGAATGTCCTATGAGGAGCCACTAAGAACTTTGGGCTTGTCTAGTTTCAACAAAAGGAGGCTGAGGGGTGACTTCATTGCTCTGTACATCTTCCTGAGGAGAAATGGAGAGGGAGGTGCTGAGCTCATATTCCTGGTAACCAGTGATAGAATGTGTGGGAATGTCTCCAAGTTACACTAGGGAAGCTTTACATTTGTTTACTGAGAGGTTAGTCAAACACTGGAACAGGCTTCCTAGAGGGATGGTCAACACTCCGTGCTTGTCAGTGTTGAGGAGGCATTTGGGCAATTCCCTTAATAACGTGCTTTAACTTTGGTCAGCCCTGAACTGGTCAGGCAGTTGGACTAGATGATCATTGTAGTTAGTTCCCTTCTAATTGGACCTATTCCTCTCCCCCTTCCCTTCCCTTCCCTTCCCTTCCCTTCCCTTCCCTTCCCTTCCCTTCCCTTCTCCTTCTCCTTCTCCTTCTCCTTCTCCTTCTCCTTTGATCACATAGCAAAAGCTGTGGTCATAAAAAAATGCATTAAACCATGCATTCTCCTGTATATACCTGCATCAAATTGTTATCAGAGTTAACAAAAATATAATAACCCAAAATAACAGCTAAGAATTTAGTATTTTAAAGTCCTTTCAAGGTTTTGTATTCCTCAAAAGGGCACACATGGGCTATTAGAAAACAGAGACAGGTCCCAGCAATCTATTTGTCTTCTCTACCTTCCCATTAACCCTG
>NW_010413241.1:36534-36956 GCF_000710305.1 Buceros rhinoceros silvestris | reverse complement strand
GTCACAAGAAGGTCTATAACTGTGTCTGGGTCCTGACCATGATGTTGCCTCTCTCTTGCAGCATAAGGGGTGAGCTTTGCTTTGAAGCACAATACATGCCAAGGGACTGATGGAAAGGAGGAATCAAAAAAGCCAGGTTAAATAGCACCCAGAAACCCTTGTAAAATGCCAGTGGCAGATGTGAAGACAAAACACCTGTGTGTTCCCTTATTTCAATTTTCAGCCATACAATATGTCCTTCTTAAGATACTTGTCTTTATAAATATGCATGGCATGAGGAGGAGACATTTCCATGCTTTAAACTTTTTATTAGCCTTATTCCTAGAGGGCTTACAGACAGTATTGCTCACTCTCCCTCCCTCCCTCCCTCCCTCCCCCTGCTCCCTTCCTTCCTTCTAATCCTTACATAAAATGTCACGGAA
>NW_010413241.1:21825-36469 GCF_000710305.1 Buceros rhinoceros silvestris | reverse complement strand
ACAGACAGTCTTGCTCACTCTCCCTCCCTCCCTCCCTCCCTCCCTCCCTTCCTCCCTTCCTTCCTCCCTCCCTCCCTTCCTCCCCCACTCCCTCCCCCTGCTCCCTTCCTTCCTTCTAATCCTTACATAAAATGTCAAGGCAAGTTCACACCACAGCTTGGGGTTCATTTTTAGCTTCCACTGACTCTGCTTCCTATATTCAGAGCCAAAGCAATAACAGGTCCAGCTTGAGCAGTAGGAAGGACCACTTTGTTCTCTCCAACAATCATCTAAAACATTCCAGGAAGAGTGGGAGGTGGGCAAGACATATCTGCAACCCCCTGGACTGCACTGGTGTGCTCTGCTTCTTGGAGTCCCCCCCCCCACCTCTTTCTCTTCCACTGACTCTGCTTCCTATATTCAGAGCCAAAGCAATAACAGGTCCAGCTTGAGCAGTAGGAAGGACCACTTTGTTCTCTCCAACAATCATCTAAAACATTCCAGGAAGAGTGGGAGGTGGGCAAGACATATCTGCAACCCCCTGGACTGCACTGGTGTGCTCTGCTTCTTGGAGTCCCCCCCCCCACCTCTTTCTTTGAGTCACTGGGGTTTTGCAGACAGCTTCTTACTCAGGAAAGCAACTACACAAATGCTGTCTTTCTTGCAGCCAGCAAAGGGAAACGCCTCTCTCATTTTCCATGACGTGTCTTCTTTGAGCCCCCCCCCCACCGCTGTCTTTGAGTCACTGGGGTTTTGCAGACAGCTTCTTACTCAGGAAAGCAACTACACAAATGCTGTCTTTCTTGCAGCCAGCAAAGGGAAACGCCTCTCTCATTTTCCATGAAAGCACCAACCATTGCTTTCTATCCAAACATTATGTGAAAAGAACAAAGTTGGTGTTAAAATGTTAGAGTTATGAAGAAAAGGCAAAGATGGAGTTCTTCAAAAACTCCATCTCTGGCCTCTGTTGTCAACGTGCCTCCTCTTTCTCCCTGTCCCCTAACAAGCAACTGCCTTTCCACTTGGACCACTGCTTTGCCTGGACAAAACATGCCCTTCTAACCCTTATGGCAATGGCACAGGGAGACCTACAGAGAGAATGGGACCAGCTGTGAATGGCACAAGTATGGGCACAAAGCGTCCAAGGAAATATCCACAAGAAGTCATTACCAAAACCAGCTTGGTAAAGCTGCTGAAATACAGCTTGGCAGAAAACGACCTGGGGGTCTTGATGGACATCAAGTTGACCAAGAGCCAGCAAGGTGCCCTTGCCACAAAATACCCCGCGCTGCACTAGGTAGTGTTGCCAGCAGCTGGAGGGAGTTAAGCCTTCCTCTCTGCTCAGTGCTGTGCCCAGTCTGGGGTCCCCAGCAAGAAACTGCCATGGACATCCTGGGAAGAGCAGCCAGAGTCCCTCACCCATGCCATACACACTCATTGACTATTGAGCTCAGACTGGGATACTGTGTTGACCAGCACTGGCCCGGAACAGCTCCAGTGCCTGCAGGAATGGTGCTGTGTCGGCACAGCTCAGCACTGGGAAGAGTCAGACTCTTGCCAAGCAGCACGGATTGGCACTGGAAACAGTCAAGCTCTTACTGAGCAGCAGAGCCACGCACTGTGATTCCCCTTTGCAGCCTCACTCACGCTGGCTGGGCAGTAGCCTGGAGGATTTTTTTATTATTATGTTATTTTGGTCTTGATTGCAGCTGAAACAGATGAATGTTGGTTGGTAGTAGAAGAAACATAGGTCAGAATACATTAAGACCATTAAACCACAGCCATGCTGCACAGTCACACTGTCATTATTTTAGCTTGTTTCCAACTTTTATTACTAGGCATTATTATAATATAATGTAACAAAATGTGAGAAAGTAAACTGAAGTGTTCACCAAACTCAAAGGGCTGTTAAATAGATAATAGTAATCCTAAAAGACACTCGGAATATTTAAGTAGCAAAAAATATACAAAATGAACTCTAGTAATACCATGGTCTTTCTCCACAGTGACATTACATTTTTACAGTGTTCCAAAAACCAAACACACTTCTTAGTCTGATGTCAGTACCTATAAAAGATGTAGAGATCATCCTAGATTCTGTGGAAAGGCATTTAAAGGACAATACAATCATCAAGCACAGTCCGCATGAGTTCACAAAGGGAAAGTCCAGTTTAACTAATTTGATATCCTTATACGATACAGTGGATTATGGGAAGGCAGTGGATGTAATGTCTTTCAGTAGGACTTTTGGTACTGTCCCTGATAGCAACCTTCTGGACAAATTGTCCAACTGTGAGATAAATTGGTCCACAATGTGCTGGGTGAGGAACTGGCTGAATAGCAGAGCTCGAAGTGGATATGGCTATATCTGGCCATCAACCGGTCAACAGCAGTGCTGCTCATGGCTCAGTGTTCTGTTCAACATTTTAACCAAATAGTTTGGAGAGAAGAAGATTGAAGGATGACCTCATTCCTCTTTACAGCTTCCTGTGGAGGAGAAGTGGAGAGGGAGAGGCTGATCTCTTCTGTATTCAGTGACAGGACAGGTGGGAATGGCTCAAGCCTGTGTCAGGGGAGATTCAGTCTAGATATTAGGAAACATTTAATTATGAGACAGTAACGGGCTGTTTTAAACCAGTGGATATTTCATAGAATATGGTTGAAGACAGGAGCAGAATGTACCTTAGAAAGGGTAGATGTTGAGAAGTGAAAGGAAGGAGAAGTAATGAGGAGGTAAAAATATTTGGCTTATGTCACGCATTCATCCTTATCAAAAGCAAACATCTTCACCAGTCCTTATAAATTCCTAAGTCCTAGATGTCTTCATGAGCCAAATGGCTGATTGAAAAGTAAAAGTAAGAATGGAGGGAATTAAGATCCAAAATCACATGATTAAAGGAAAGATCACAATCCAAGCCTGCATCAAGGAGCTCATGGACAGTCATGCTTGAGACAGTGCTTGAACCCATTGGCACTGCTTATTTAACTAGAACAGACATATCCTGCAAATCTTGGTTGGTCAAGTCAACACCAATTCTTCTGGTGGTATTCTCCACACACTAGACGACCATGGCTTTTGGGTGCCCAGATCCTGTCAGCACAGGCAGGGGAAAGAAAGGTTCTCAGAAGCCAGGGGACAGAGGAGATAAGGTTTGCAAATGGGACAGTGAGGAGATGGGTGGAGACACTTGCAAGCAATATGGCAGTTTGGTCAGTGTCGGTTAAAAACGATCAGCACCGAAGCATGTTAAAAATCTGGTAAATCATTGTTCTTTGGTGGAAAAGCGTAAGAACGGGGATTTTTTACTAGCTCTGTCATTGTATATGTATCGAACCAAATCTTTCTCTCATCTGTCCTCTCATCTTTTACTTTTCTGCACTTTTACAGCAGCAAAGAGAAACACAGCTGCCACTGAGCCATTGAAAAGACTGTCATGTGGTTCCACTACCTAGTTCATACTACTTTTCTAAATGAAAACATAGAAAGGAGAAAGCCAAATTTGGTCCATGACATATAAAGACCCCTGGACATGCAGCAGACCCCTCTGCACCAGCATGAATTTAGGGCAGTAGAATGGCTTTCAAACGCCTTCTGGAGTGGGAAGAACCAAGTTCCATTCTGTGAACTGCTCCTCACAAAATTCAAGGAGAACAAGGGTACTGGTTTTCTGTCCTCACATTCAATTGAACATTTTTGAAAACCGTGTTTCTAGAGCTTCCAAGTAGTAAATGCTAGCAAATCATTGTTTCATCATTGTTATGAAAGGTTAACATGTGTTTTTATTCTCATTGATCTTACATGATTTTTACTGAAGTAGGTCAAGGCTATTCTATAGTGGATGTGATAAACAAATACGCATGTGTTTCTTACTCCTACTGTAAGGAGCTACTCCTATGGTCAGTACTCCTATGGTACTTCTATGATCAGCTCCTGTCCCACACTACAGCCAGAGGCTGCTGAGCTGCAGCATCACGTGCATCCATCTCTATTAAGTACAAAGTCAGGATTTTCTTTTCCTAAAGAAACAAATAAACAACAACAAAAGCACAAAACACAAAATCTAGATGTGATTTACCCAGCTGGAGGGAGATGCCTGAAGTACTCGCCAAACCACTTTCCATCATTTATCAGCAGTCCTGGCTAACTCAGGAGGTACCAGCTGACTGGAGGTTAGCAAATGTGACACCCCTCTACAAGGAGGACCAGAAGGCTGATCCAGGAAACTACAGGCCTGTCAGTCTGACATCGGTGCCATGAAAGGTCATGGAGCAGATCATCTTGAGTGACATCACACAGCACCTACAGGACAACCAGGTGATCAGGCCCAGTCAGCATGGGTTTATGAAAGGCAGGTCCTGCTTGACTAACCTGATCTTCTGTGACAACACGATCCACTTAGTGGATGAGGGAAGAGATATTGACATGATATTGAGCTTATAAATACCTGTGCATCACTAGTCTTCTATTTGCATATTCTATCTGCATATTATTTTCAATTAATATGCAATTGGAATAATTTGCTGAACACATCAGCTGCAGTGGAAAATTCTTCTGTTAACAAATACAGGGATTAAAACTGATGTCCTGATGTGAAAACAAGTGTTTATTTTACTAGAAATTTCAAATTAAGAAAGACACTTCCTTTAGACATCAAATCCACTCCTGAACAATACAAAATTAAATCCGTGAAAACACTTTGATTATGCATATCTGCCTTTAGGGATCACAGATTTCATCTGCTGGAAACATTTATAACAATTCTTTAAGGCTGTAGAAGTGCCCTAAAATGGTACAAAAATTGCATTAACATTTGAAGAACAGTAACCTCAAACTCATTTTGCTGCATGCAAGCCAAGAAATACACTACAAAGTAAGATAAAGTGACACAGTCAGTAATAGGTTATTTGTAAGGGACAAGCTGTCTGAAAAGATTCATAATGGAATATTGACTTTCTCCAGTATAGGCCACTAATTTTCCTCCACCAATTTACTGCAATTATTTTTATTTCTAGGTTTCAGGCATGTGGGTATTTCATTGCATTTACTTGTATCTATCTGCTCACTGATATATATATATATATATAGAACATGATTAAATATAGAAAAGTGAATAATTGTTGCTAATATGCATAGCCACAACACAATGTAAATAACAGTTATGATTTTATTTTTAAATCACTAAGGGAAGTTGCTGCTTAACCAAATTGAAACAGCCTTCCATAGGTGAAATTAAATGATAAAACAAAAACTGAAAAATAGAATTAGAAGTTTAACCTGCTCCAAGAGGCATTCAACTGTAAAATTCCATGTAGTGAAATACTTTTAAAATTATAAAAAACCATACAAATCAAAATAAATTAAAACATTAAATGTTGAACTATTCTTACATTAAAACATTGAGTGTGCAATGAAAGATAAAATATACACTAAAATCCGAGTGTATTTCCAAAATATGCATTTCAACAAAAAGGAAAACTTTATTCTGGAAAAAAAATATTAAGAAAAGTCATTCCTGACATCAATATTCTGCCCTGGGAGAAGAGAAAAGGGCCTAGCTCTTGAACACAGCTGACTATGTTCTATCAAAGAAAGCAGAAATTCTCTTATGGGAAATCCCTCCATGTACTCAGCTCTGGGACACGCTCTGGTCTTCCCTTCCATTAGTCCAGAACAAACCCACCAGACCCAACTAAGGCATTGCTTAAGCCTGCGCAAGGGGGATCCCTCTTTCTTTCTCCTGGTGGAACATGTTTTTCAGCTGTGCCTTTTTAAGATTGCTAAATGCTTGTAGTAAATAGTATAATGACTTCTGGGACCTCATGAAATTCCTAGAAATTCAGACCACGCAGCTACAGATTTATGCTTTAACATCTGTTTTCTTTTTTTTTTTTTTTTTACTACTGTATGTATTTTATGTTTCCTGTGAACTAGAATGCATACAGCAAGTTGGTTTGGAAAGAAAATATCTTAATTAAACATTAAACAACTGTCTCTTTGTACTGTTGGGTTTTTTGTTTAATGTCGTAACAACAACAAGAACAACATTTTGTGATTAAAAATTGCAGTTATACCATATTTATCCAACTTAAAGTGCTAAAATTTTTTTTTCCTCTGTCTTTGGAGCAAAGACAGATGTTAAAGGAACATGATAGATATCACAATCTAGAGGGGATATAGCCTGCACACAAAGATGTATGAAAATATATTAAATAAGAAATTTAATAATAGAAGTATATTATTTCGAATATTTTTGCCACAAGATACTAGATTAAATTGTTCTGACTACAATAAAAGCTAGAGTGAAAGTAAAGAGTATAAATGAATAATACTCCTCCGTATCATTTTACAAGCTTTCTGAGAAAGAATGAAAGTAATTTGACAAGCAAAATAGCTTTTGCAATTCACAGGAAAATGAGGAGAAAATAAGACTTTATGTTCTGCTTTACAAACAGCGACTAACAAGTATATGAATATTAAGCAATGTTCTTATAAATATTAAAATTACTGCATGATTTTTTTGCTAAGTCTGATGAAGGAAATTACCCACAGTGGAAGATACCTAGCTTTAAACATTAGCACAAAGCTTTACCAAGGGCAAAAGGGAATGACTGCAAACTGAGAATATCAAGACAGTCAGACTGACTGCGACCTGATCAAGTTTATACTTAGGACACTTCAGCTGCAAGCAAGAGCGGGTAGAAAAGTTTTGCAGATAAACCAAATAGGTCAGTGAAGAGGTAACATAGTTTCTAAGTTGCAGAATTAAAAAAAAAAAATTGGGGGTGGGGGGTGGGGCGGGGCACAGATCAGAGAGATTTTTTTCAGTAATGGCAAGCAATGGAATGATTCAAGTCATGGGATACAGGAATACAACCATTTCACTGAGCAGAAACCCACCAGTCCCAATTGACAGGCCAGGATTCTCATATGTCAGGTAACAGGAAAATGGGGTCAAAAGTCTAACGGAGAGCTGACCTTGGACGCAACTTTGCAAGCAAGGAGCAGGAGAGGACTGTTACCTAATCACCGTTGCAGTAGTACAGTCCACAGACAGGGACTGCAGAGGTGAGTCACTGGTAACAGGAAGGATGAAAAAGCAAATGCACTTCCTAAGGAGACAAACCACAGCCCAGCCCTTGTTAGGAGACCTATACATTCCTTATCACATCCAACAGAGGAGTTAGATGCTGGAGAGAGAAGCTACTACTAGATACCTTCTATTGGACAGGTATCCAGGGCTCAGGCTAGGCTAGGGGCCACAGTTTTCCCCAGAAATTTTGCAGCTTTGAGTGCATATTTTGGAATCTGGCATGCTTCAGGAAATCTCAACAGTTGCGTTCCTGAGGATAGAAAATCCGTTCCAGAGCCTCCAATAACAGTTACATGTTTATTAAGGGCTGTGAATCTTATCTAGGCTATATCTGCACTCACAACTTACAAGCACATGCTGCTTCCAAGAGGCCCAAATGCTTATCACCTCCGTCACATCCTGAAATTGTTTCTTTCACCAGTTAGGAAGGAATCTCTCTGGAAACCATCTAATCCCATTGAAAGATATGTGTATACAAATGCCAGGAGGGAAGCCCTCCAACAAGCTCGCCAGGTCTAGAAGTAGCACAACTAAACAGAGTAATTAATCCTCCCTCTCTTCCCACCTTCCCCATGCCAGTAAGGCATCATGCACATAGAAGAATCACCAGCTCAGTTGCTCTGCTATCAATATCTGAAAGTTTAATCATTTGATTTGCTGTAACAAATGTGATAAGCTAAACAGTTTTAAAGGGAAGGACACATTCTGTGTATTGTGCACTGAGAAGTTGTCTCAGGTTACTGTTTGCAGTTCTCATACAATACAATTTAATTTCCTGGATCTTCACCTTCCATGTTTCTTCCTCACTGGTTTCAAGCTGATCCTTAACTCATTGTACAACTCCACAGCTGTTATCAAACCAATGTCCTTAATCCTCAACAGCCAATGTTCTGATGTTCCTGAATTTGCTCTTTCCTTGTCCTAACCTGCAGTAAATTATTGGAAGCATACATAGAACACTTTTTTATTGTAATGTTCTCTCATAAGCAAAGCACTAAGGATGTTCTATCATCCTTGTGAATCTTATATAGTGCAACATCAAGCTCATTTTATAAACAAACATATTGGTTTTAATTAATATCAGGAGAAAAAAATACACCCTTTGAATAGTTTCATGTGATATAACAGCCAGCCATATTTATCTTGTTTTTAAATCTGCGTCACCATTAACCTGAGAGGAATAGCACATCGCTCCCTAAGCACTAATCAAACCTGTTTTGGAGTATATGAAGCAAATAATGGCTGCTGAGCTCTTACTAATGCCAAGGACTTCTCTCAGAATTTCTGATTTTATTGAGTGGTAAGTGACTTGACATTAATTGACACTGTGGGAATCAAAAGTAATAATTAATAGCCTCAATTTGTGTTTTGATTTGTGGTTTGCTGTGAAAACTTGAAAAGAAGAAACCTTGGCAGAAAATGATCTAGTTATATATAGAAACCTATATTTATCTGTGATTAAACTGTGCAACATGTGAGCTATGTAATTTAATCTGAAAAAGAGAGTTTGTTACATCTGAAAAGAAAGAGTTCTGATTAATTCCAAAGCTGTATAGTTTGCTTTCAAAAATATTTACTCTGGGGCCCAAAACTACAGAGTTATATTCTTAAAGAAACAATTTATTATTTATCTGCACTCTAAAGATACACTGGCCATATATGAATCTTTTTCAAATGTCTCTAACAGCTATGGCCACAAAATACAGCCACCTGCATTGAGAAACCCATCAAAATGGTACTGGAACTCCAAAGCAAATGGAGCTGATGCTATGATGAGTACTCCTCAGGTCATTTAGTTACAAATAACGTATGTGATTAATTTTTAAATGCTACACTCTATGTATTTCGTAATTAATGATGTAAAGAAAAACCCTAAAACAGATGACAAAGTATCTACACCAAGACTTTTCTCTTAGTATTACATTACTGTATAGAAGGGTGGACAATTTTATTACAGGCTATGTGAGGACAGGTTGGTGAGAAACAGCATCTGTATCCTCAGCCTTCTGCTCCCTGCCATTCTGCAAAAAGCCAGTATGTGAGAAGACATGTAAGTGGAACAGGACATGGAGGGAAGCCAGGAAATAAAGATCTTACAGTCTTCATCAAACACAACTAGGTTAAAGTTTGGTAAAACTCTCAATTAAGTTAGCCTGAACTACTCTCTATATTCTGTGATGTCTATCAGAGACCACCCAGAATGTTTTCCCTAGTTGGCTGCACAGATAAGCCTGATAGGAGCTAATGATGATCTTTTGCCTAAAATGCGTGTCCTGGAAGGGTATCATTCTTCATATATACTCAAGGGCTCACAATGCTTCACATATGCATTCATGCAAGTCGCTAGCCTCCGCACTTTCTCTGTCTTTTCTCTTAGACCAATCTGTATCTTGCTGCAGCAAGAGACTGAGTGTATGTGATAGCTGCATTTAAAAATCTTTGTACAAATCCAGTAGAATTTAATTTTAATTTTCTAACTTAGAAATGATGAGGCAAGAAATAGAAATAGATATAGATAGAATTTTCTATAACAGCACAAAGTCATATCTTGTTCTTACATTTATTGAAGGCAATCATTCTCCAATATCTTGACTATAAACTGCATGTCTAGAATTTAATGATCTAACAGCACTGAAATGGGCATGGTGCCTTTTCTCTAAGCAAATATGTATTAACTACTACCATTCACTTCTACAGAACATAATGATGATGGAGCACTTCCATAACTGGAAACAGTTACATTAACTGATTCCTTGAAGTTTCCACTTTGGAAAGTGACAGAAGAAAATAACTTGAGGGACAGGCTGAATTTATACCTTCTAGTTATTACGGTAGTAGCTGATAGAAACTTGATGCCTGGTTCTTATTGACTCTAGCCTTAGATGTTTCAGGGGATCATGGAATAGTTTCAGATAAGTTAAATGGATTTACACTGTTTAAATTAATGATAAATTCACAGACTTTGAACACTTCAAAAGTCAATTTTCATTCCCTGTAATTAACTTGTGAAGTTTGATTTCTGTAAGCATTTTAGAAAATTATCTGAAATTGGTCTAGTTGTAGGGGGAAAAAAAAGGTGAAGAAGAGTTTGAGTTCGGTTCAAATAATAATAAAAAAGTTCGGGTCCTCTTTGACAGAATTAAAATAGACTATTAAAATAAACACAGCAATGGGGTAAGTTCCATCTCTGAGTATTTAAAAAAAAATACATATTTCTTACTGAGTCAGAGTCTCTTCATTGCTCAATTTACTTCACTACACAAAAAGTTCCTAGCAATGCCAATGCTAGCTAGAGAGAGATAGTCAAGGAAGGAAAACGAAAAAGTTTCCAAAAATTTTTGAGCCCTACTTTGTGTAGGTTTGAGTTTGAAGAAATGGATGCATGTGAAGATACGGCTTTTCTTCAGTTGTGGTCTGTGTCCTTACCAAAGACTCTGCTCATCATTTGAAAATAGCTTCTAGCACAGAAATGTCCGGTATTGCTGCATTTCTGTTGCTTGAATTTCATTAAAGGACAGTATAGAAACATAGAATAGTCTGGGGTGGAGGTGACTTCTGGAGGCCATTTAGCCCTACCCTCTACTCAATGCAGAGACTTTGATTATGCTGTTCAGGACCCTTTTACCATGAACTATTATTCTTTAAATGGGCCCAACTACTAACTAAGTTTGGTGTGAGTTATATTAAAGAGCAAGGTTTAGCATTGCACTGCAGATTTAGCATTGGTAACGCATGTGACCTACTGAGTTATTAAAGACCTACTCCTGCTAAAAGCACCAAAAACTTCTACACAGTTTGTCCTCTGCAATTGCTTTTGGTCACGGTTGAACATAAGCTGAATTCCAGTTATGATTTTCTGAAAAGGTTATCCTAATGAGGTATATTTAGGCATATATGTAGGTATGTATGCAAATTTTGTGTATTATCCCTGAGGATAATTTTTTCATGTGCATACAAAGTAGAAATACTTTTTTAACACATTTTTTTCTAAGAACATTTATGGGAATAGTTTTTTCTTTGAAATTGCAAGTAATATTGGAAAATGAAATAATCTGAAAAAAAGCATTGGAAGAGTATGAAGAAAAGTAATACTATTTTATGGGTTAGAGTTTACAATCAGTATTTTACAAGAAAGCTATCGAAAAAGTATGAAAATATAGCTAAGGTTGTAAAACAGAAATGCTCTCTTTTTCATCAATGAGTAGACAGTTAATGAATGTTGTATTACAGTAAAATGCAACCTGCTTGTCTACTGTAGGGCAGAAAAGCAATGGAAAAATCTGTCTTAATGTAGCTATTATCAGAGGAGTACCATGCTCCTTTGAGGTTAGAAACTTTAAAGGCTAATAGAGTAAGACTTCTTGTTTTCATCTCAGTAGGTTAACGACGTTTTTAAAACCCAGTATCAGTTACAACAGACTATATTAAGGAGTTCATCTTTTTGAAGACCTGCCTGTCTTAGTTGAAATTATGTGACATCAAAACCTTGAAACAGTGTATGGCCTCATCCTAAAATATCTATGAACTATGCTGGTAAAATCATTGAAATAGGACCACCACTTGCATCAAGTGGAAAAATTTTCTTCTGAATTCAGTTGGAAAATGGTCATAACAACATACAAGTAAAAATTGTGTTTATGTTACATCCAAAATGAACATTAAGTCAATTGTTGCTTCTGTACATATCTAGAAAAGAATATACAGAAGGAAAGCAGAAATCTGTAAAAGTCAAAAATTCTTTATCATCACTTCTATCCATACACAAAACATTCATTTTCTGACAGTTTTTTCAGCTCTGACTTATTAGAAATAGTGATGTACCTAAAAATAATCCCAGCATTTTACAGTGAACTTTTCAGTTGAAAAAGTACTGTGTAATGCTAGAAAATTGAATGTTAAAAAAGTGCCTATTTCAGATCACAAAATATCTTCCATTATCTCCAGACAAGTCCTGGGTAGAATGTACACTCCTGCATAGAATGTACACTTTCTATTGCATGTCTGTTTTCTAGCTACCACAATGAGGTTCTTTAGCTTGATTTGGTCCTCTTGCAGTGTAACGGTGAGATGCGATGACAGAATATTTCTGCAGCTGATCTCTTGTTCAAAAGAAGCCAACATAATGTCTTTGAGGCTCTGTGACAACTTGAAAAACAATGCCTATCATAGCCAGAGATTATGGCCTGCAGCTGTCCAACTGCAACAGATGGAATCCAACAATGAGTTATCTACTACCCCTCTGGAAACACCAGCTTAACATAAAAAAAGCGAAAGCATTATTTTGGTAGCCTTTGTTAGCTGTTCCTTCACATGCCATGTTAAAACAGGTTGGAAAGAATGATCTTTAACTAAGAGCCAGGCCAATTTAAGGCATTCTACGTATGAAAATAAAGTACCAGTTAGGAAGTATTTGAAGTTTGGCCCAAACCTGAGCCAGAGTTCTGTATTTTTTGCTGCTGTAAACCCACTGTTCATCTAGAATCTATTTCAATCTTTCTTACTGCATTTGCATTCAGTAATTGTAACTCATTTAGGAGAATCTGTGGAAGCTTTTCCTACAAATGTATTTCAAACAGAAAATAAAGTAACCACTGATCATGAGTACACTACCGGCTAGGCTAAGTAGTGATGTGTTTCAAGCTGAGCAAGCAGATGGCACTATTTTCATTCTTACTCATTTATTTAAAGTATTTTGTTCAGTATTTCTTAGGAAAAAATGTTCTGTGATATACTGAGGGTAAAAACATAGCAGTTAAACATCTTAAGAAGGGGTTTATAATTTTACAGCAACATTTTAATACATATCCAAAAAAAAATAGCTGTTTTAAACCAACAGAAACACCTCAATGTTTGCAAAATATCCTTATGTAAAAGACAAAGATGTGAACTTAACTACAACTTTTTTTGCTGAATGGAGAAATAAAATTCAGAAAGCCACTCTCATACTGAATGGGATGTGTTTTTACTTAAACAAAATTCGATGTGAAAATCAGAACCAGTGTTCTAAGAAGGTAATATTCTACACATACAAAATCTTCATTTATTCAGTCTCTCATTCTCTAAGTGGTGTTGACTGATTATTAAAGGTAACCGTAGAAAGGTTGTTACCAGTTGAAAGCGCTGAGTATTCCAACTAATAAAATATGTTTCTTCAACTGACACAAAATCTTTCCAGATAGAAACATCATAAGAAAAGGCAAGGGAAAACAAAACAAAACAAAACAAAACAAATCTGTTTGCTGAGCAGACAGATCAAATTAAACTCAACACAGACAATCGAGGACAGTCACCTAGTCACATTGAGTGCCAGAAAAATTCCCAAATCCACTGCAGTCCTCTAGTAACTTTTGTTTCTTTAGTCACACTTCTCCAAGGTTAGTGATTTTAGTGACAAGCTTTTGGATATGTAGAACATTTCAAGCCTTCATATGTCTCTTATGTGCCGTACATTCCACAAAGATATTTCATGCATCTGCCTGTTTACACTTCCAGCGCTAAGGAAAGCACACAGGAAACTTGCTGTGTGTCCACTTGAGTTACTATTTTCCACCTTTCAACAAAACCACAGAGAGCTCTGTGTTAAAGATGATATGAACAAGTTACTAGGAAGCTATTTTTCACAGAACATAAAAATGTTCAGGTTGAGGTTTATAGGTAACAGGTAATTTAACAATATCCTTTTAACAGACTTTATGATCTTATAGTTCTCTTCCAACTAAAACATTTCTATGATTCTATGATAAAGCTATGAAAAATACTCATCATGACTCTGAAGGAGAGACAAGCATTTTGGCATGCTGGTGTCCCAGTTGAATAGCATACGTAGAAGCACTAACTTCTTGAAGCTCAACATTGCTTTTGAGAAAGTAATATATAGCAGATAGTTTTCCAATAATTATATATCCACTTCAGATACTTAGAAATGTGGAAGGATAGTTGTATCTCCACCACAACTTTCCCTGGGAGGTGGTGGGGGTGACAGAAATAACTTCTTACGTTGTTAATGTGAAAGGGATGTTTAAAATGAGGTGATAAGTTTGTGTCCCGAACTACTTTCATAAGCTCTTCTAGAGGTCACTATCACCTACATGTCTGGTCACACTTGCCTGTATCACAAACAGGGTAAGAAACTTGGGTTTGTGCTTTCAAGAATTAAAATTTATATATTTATCTCAGTGCATAACATTCAGGGGTTTGGGGGTTGGTTTGGTTTTTTTTTTGAGTCTACGAGTAAAATATTTATAATATATATATTTGTACAGTTGTCCTGGTTTAAGATAAAACCGATTTGGTTTGTTTTGATTGACATAGAAGCAATCCAGTTACAGTACTCCTCCCCCCTGCACATCACCACATCTCTCTGGCTGTGGAGCTTCTTGGCGGGATGATCTTTCTTTGAGAGCTGTGTGCAAAGAGAGACCATGCACCTTTTCCATTTGCTGCCCTGCCACTCCGACCGGAGCCGCCCCATTTGTCATTACGCAGTTACAGCCATTGCCTGCTGTTGCTGTGGTTGCTCTGAGGGGACCGGCCGATCCGCTGCTGCTGCTCGATGGAGGCTCCTTGTTGCCGGT
>NW_010413241.1:6687-21663 GCF_000710305.1 Buceros rhinoceros silvestris | reverse complement strand
CGCTTGTGGCTGACCACTTGCCTCTTGCTGTCTGCCACTCAGACTGCTGCTTTTGCCCTGGAGCTGCCCTGCTGATCTGCTGCTGCCTGCCACAAATTCCTACCACTGCTTCGTCCCAGGAGCACACCACTGCCAACCTTCACTGCTATGACTGTTAGCTCCACTGTTGCTGCTCCCCAGCTTGGCCCCGGCCCCGATCCCTGTCTGCTGTACCCATATGGGCCACCACGTGCCATTGCCATTAGGAGGCTGGTACTTTTCTTTTGTAGTTTAACCCCTGGCGCACCAGATCCTTACTCCTTGTATGTATTTGTTAATCTCTAGTTGTTGTTTGTATAATATCACTTTGTTGTTATTACAACCATTTTAGTTTTCAAAACTTAATTGAGGCCTCATCCACTTTTTCTTTTATCTCTCTTCTAACCCTTTTCTCCTGGAATGGAGAAGGGGCTGATTGGAGAGATAATTTGTGCCGTGATTTGGCCCTGTCTCAGCCAAACCGGTAACAATAATAAACTATATAATATACAAATTTATTTATTGGGTGCCCCCTCTGTATGTTTGCAGATGACAGAAAGTTGGGCAACAGTGCTGATCAGCTTGAGAGTAGCAAGTCCCTGCAGAGGGATCTGGACAGGCTGGATCGATGGGCTGAGGCCAACGGTATGAGATTCAATAAGGCCAAGTGCTGGATCTTGCACTTGGGTCACAACAATCCCCCTTAATGCTACAGGCCTGGAAAAGTGTGGCTGGAAAGCTGCCCACTGGAAAAGGACATGGGGATGTTGATCAACAGTTGACTGAATATGATCCAGCAATGTGCCCAGGTGGCCAAGAAGGCCAATGGCATCCTGGGTTGTATCAGAAATAGCCAGCAGGAGGAGGGAAGTGATGAGCTCCCTGTATTTGGCACTGGTGAAGCTGCACCTCGAATACTGTGTCCAGTTTTGAGCCATTCACTGCAAGAAACACATTGACGTGCTGGAGCATGTCCAAAGAAGGGTAATGAAGCTGGTGAAGATTCTGGAGCACAAGTCTTATGAGGAGAGGCTGAGGGAACTGGGATTTTTTAGTCTGGAGATAAGGAGGCTAAGGAGAGACATCATCACTCTCTACAACTATCTGAAAGGAGGCTGTAGCCAGGTGGGCCTCAGCTTGTTCTCCCGAGTAACAAGTGACAGGATGAGACAAAATGATTGCAAGTTGAACCAGGGGATGTTTAGACTGGATATTTGGAAAAAATTCTTCACTGAAAGGGTTGGAAAATTATCGGAACAGGCTGCCCAGGGAAGTGTTTGAGTCATCATCCCTGGAGGTATTTAAAAGACGTGTAGATGTGGCACCTAGAGTCATGTTTTAGTGATGGACTTGGCAATGTTGAGTTTAAGGTTGGATTCCATAATCTTAAAGGTCCTTTCCAACCAAAATCATTCTGATTTCACAGAAAAATAGTCACTCTCTAAAGTTTCCTATTTCCACTAACTTTGAAGGAATCTAAACAGACATAGACCAGGCATCTAACTCTGAGATGTCTAAAGTTAGGAAACAATAATCCTATTATTTACTTATAGGACAAAAAAGATCTGGATAAACTATTTACCTGCAGTCATAAAATTGCTAATTATGTGAAAGATAAATTCGCAGTGGAATGTTTGTCAAACTTATAGTTGGAAAAGTCTTAATCTTCATGCGTCCCTTTCAATAACATTTGAAAGCCAGAAAAAATAAGTTCAATGATCATATGAGTGGTTTAAAAATGTTGCTAATAAAGTCCCAAATAAAAGTGGAAGATGCAATGGTTAATTTCCACAGTAAATGGAAATTGTCCAATTCAAAACAAAAGACTGTAAGAAATGGAACTGCAAAAGTGTTTGTAAAAACACCCCTAAATATAATTCCTAACTTTACATTACATACATAAATTATGTGAAAATATTCCATGGTCAAAAAATAAATCAGTAACAGCTGAATGTCAGACAGAAATGAAGATAAAGGAGAAACTTGCAAAAGGCCATGGATTCCTTAAAAGCTGACACAAGTAATTTACCTAAGTCCTTTACATGACTTTTTAACAGCTTTCTCTCAGTGATTATTTCCCCTTTCTTTTCAAAGTAAGTGATTTTATTAAATCTTACTACTGAAAAGTTGAAACTGAAGACAATCTTTTGCTTACTCAGCTCAGCCTTTGGGTCCTATCTCTGAGCCACTTGTTCCTGAATCTTGAGAACCAAAAAGAATAATAGCAAGATTTTTTACCCCAATGCATTTTTAGAGTTTCAAGAAAAAAAAAAAAACCTAATACATGATTGCAGCCATTTCTCTGCAGTCTGTAAGAATACAGATTTGCAAATGTGCGTGTCTCTTTGCATGTCGAAATGCAAGGGGAAAATGCACACAGCAATGATTAATGCCAACTGATAATTCAGAAGGATATTATTGGGGTGAAGGAGGAGCAAAGGCAGAGGTTTGTGATTTTGCTGTGTCCCAAACTGCCTTTAAAGCATCAAGGGCTTTTTCCACCTCACTCCACAGAATATCAATGAAATAAAGTTGCTTTCTACAGTCCTACACTCTGGTAACACTTCTCCAAGACGCATCGCTAGAGACTCTAGAGTTGACAGAAAGAGTATTTACCACTTCTCTCATTTTAGAGTCACAAGGGAGGTCATGATTCTGAAGAATAGGAATAATTACTTTGTTTTGTTTTGGTTTTTGATGTTTTAGATACTTCCAGTTCCTGAGGTTTGAGGTTTTCTTGAACGATACTATCCTGGAACGCCCTCACAGGTTCCTGACACCACTGGTGCCACTCAGCTGGCATCTTTGTCTTCAGTGTAGACAAAATAAATTTATTGAGGGCTGTCTTTGTTGTGTGCTTGTTCTTTCCTCTTCTTCCATTTGTCTTTTTTTTTTTTTTCCTTTTGTTGTAAACTTGAGCTGCTTTTAATGTTTCAGCAGAAGGAGAAAACAGTATTGTAGTGACATACTCTGGAGGTTATTAGATAGAAAAAAGAGGACAGAATGCCAGCAACTTCATAGACATTTCATTATTAGTTCATAATCATAAATCATTCTCTGGAGTATCTGATCATGTTCATAAACTCTTTAAAAGAACACAGGATTGAAAGAAAAAATACCTGCAAAATGGAGATTTTTTTTTTAATTGGGTAAAATATGGTACTAGAAAAGTAAGCACTGACACTTTCAAAGTGATCATGATAGCATTATACATTCTAGTAGAATGTATATATATATTTGTCATATATATGTCAATATATATATATTTATATTTGTCATTTTTAAACACTGGGCAAATGAAACAATATTCATCCACAGGAGGTAAAAACTAACAGAAGTCTGAACTTTTAGAAACAATGAGTACTGAAATAAGGAACTTATGCCAGGGGAATAGAATGCGTCTTCCCCACATTATTACAATTTCTTCCAGGATCTTCTATCTGGAGCTGATGTCCAGTATTGGGTCATCGCACATAGGCTGGATAAATGGGCTAACGCCAACTGTAAGAGTTTCAACAAGGCCAACTGCCAGGTCCTGCACTTGGGCCACAACAACCCCCAGCAATGCTACATGCCTGTGGAAATGTGTCTGGAAAGCTGCACATTGGAAAAGGACCTGGGGGTGCTGGTCAACAGACAGATGAATGTGGATCAGCAGTACGCCCTGGTGGTCAAGAAGCCGATGGCATTGTGCCTTGTACCTGAAATAGTGTGGCCATCAGGAGGAGGGAAGTGATCGTCTCCCCGTATTAGTCACTGGTGATGCCACACCTTGAGTACTGTGTTCAGTTTTGGGCCCCTCGCTACAAGGACATTGAGGGGCTGGAGCATGTCTGGAGAATGTCAGTGAAGCTGGTGGAGGGTCTAGAGAACAAGTCCTGTGAGGAGCAGCTGAGGGAACTGGGCTTGTTTAGTATGGGGAAAAGGAGGCTACCCTGAGGTGGGTATTGGTCTCTTCTCCCACATAGAAAGCGGTAGAAGAGGAAATGGTCTCAAGTTGCACCAGCTGAGGTTTAGGTTGGATATTAGGAAAAAATTCTTCACCAAAAGGGTTGCAAAGCATTGGAACAGGCTGCCCAGGGAAGTGGTGGAGTTGCCATCCCTGGAGGTATTTAAAGGATATGCAGATGTGGTGCTGAGCTACATGATTTAGTGTTGACTTGGCAGTGCTCGATTAACAGTTGGATCTGATGATCTTAAAGGTCTCTTCCAACAAAAATGTTTCTGTAATTCCATGTGCCAAAATGGCCAGGGTGCTCATTCCCAGAATAGACAACCTCCTTGTTCTGCGGGAAACGAGTGAAGACTTTTTGGCTATCTCTACAACTCTAGAATGCATCTGCACCAAGAAGCCATCTATGGACCCAGGCTTAATGATCTCTCATCCACACTATTTGGTATAGGGCAGTCTGCCATGCCCTCTTTAGCCTGGAAGCCACCTCCAGATTTCTTAGAGCTTGATTTTAGACTTTCTTTGGGATCTAGACCTTCAAACATTTTTTCATCATTTTTGTTGCTGTGGGGTTTTTTTGTTTTGTTCTCAGTGGTTGAAAAAAATGTGGTGACTGTGCCCTAGCTCAGCTGTTGTTATTTCTTTTATTTTTTTCTGGAACATGTAACAGCGTTACGTATTTCTCTTCAACCAAAGAAAATCAGGGGAATGCTGACTCAAATGGACTTCTCCTTTGAAAAGACTTGCAAAAGTCATAATTCCAAGACATATTTTGAATCAGTACAATGCAGTCACACAGTCCTTCCTGCATATGTGTTTCTAAATCTGCCTGTGTACAGAATTTGAATAGGCCTCATATAAAAAATACGAAACAGAATATAATACTATTGGATTTTCATTTTCTTGTGTTGGTACCTTTGAATGTTTATACCAGTATATTTGAATCTCTTTTGACCTTTACATATAGTATGGCTATTTAATATATATATATAGGGAGCACTGTTAAAAATGTATCTGAGTCACAGTGCTTATTATGTTCTCTACAGTCAGACTAAGATCAAGAAGCATGACAAATGAAAGGGTTTGCTGGTAGTAAGAAATGTTCCATTTCTAACATACCTCTTGCATTTTTCACATACTGTGGTGAAAAGAGACTAGACTGCAAGATTCAAGAAAACTATTTATTCAAACTTCACTTACAGGTTTAATACACCACTATTGCAGGTTTTCATGAATACAATGGAAGAATACACTATTATTATTTAAAATCGTAATTACTTAATCGTAAAACCTAAGAGTACACTAAATATGAGAAGTATGTTAATCATCCACTGTTACAAACTCACAGTATGCCAAGTATTTGCTTACCCCTCCAGGTAAGGGCTTTCAGTCCCAGAAAAGTGACCTTGGCCAGTGTCCTGAAAAGGATGAAGGGTTTCCACACAGGCAAGATATAGTGTTGGAGAGATGACACCCACTTTTCTACCTAAACCTTATGGTTTTTATCCCCTGATGTACATGACTGTGAGCAAGACTATGCCAGAGTGGATTATACTACCTGGAATGTTTATCTTTGGTGCTGTGATGGCCCTCATCCTTCTATGGGCAAGGTTTAGCCTGTACTGTTCTTTTGCTAATTTTGTGATGTCTAGTAAACAGTTACTGAATGGGACATTTTATTTGTTAAGGGATTTCAAGGCTTCACTCAGTTTCAGTTCTTAGTATGATGCAGTGTTCAGGCAGCTCCAGGCTAAGCTGTTTCCCCAGCTTTCCTGGAAGTTGTCTCTGCATACATACGGGTCTGTCAAAGCCTGAGAGGAAGCTGAGTTGAATTAACAACTCCTTGCACTTTGCCTTTGTTCTCAGAAACCTGTTCAGCCAGGTGGTCCCACACACATACTTAGAGGTGGAGGAGGAAGATTTTGAAGACAGATGCCACCTAGGGAACTTAATATCTCATTTTGAAAGCATTATAGGTTGCTCAGATAACCACGCTGCTGGTTTGCTGTTTACAAGAGCTTTTTTGACAAACTATTTTTTGTTGGAACTGGTAATTTTCAATTGATTGTTCTGTTTTTCCCAAGCCCAGGGAGGAATTTCTCTCAACTTTCTCTTGAGAAACTTTCCAGTGCTACTAGTTGTGTTCATTGCATCTAAACAGAAGCTCCTGTTTGATCTCTGGATCACAGTGTCAGCCTCCATGTCACTGAAATCATGCAATTATTTTTCCCATCTGCATCCACAACTTCTTCCTTTATGAATAAAGTAGTTGAAGATCTCATTAAGTCACATTTTGGATGGATATACACATAACTTAAGCATCTTTTACAGTGGTATGAACAGAGAACTTCAGCACCTACTTTAGGGAAAACTTCAATGTGTGATAAAGTCAAAAGATCCCCTCACGGACCTATTTAAGTGCTCTGAAGACTGATTAAAAGTGGTATTACTGTTTGTTATGTGAGTCCAGAATACGATTAATTTTCTCCACATAGCAAGTTCTCCTACACAAAATGAAGAGTTGGAAAGTGAACATTGCTGTTCAAAACTATTTTGAGAAGTTGGATTTTCTTTTCCCCAGAGATTTTGAAATAATTTTGCCTTTTAGGCCCAACAACTCCATATATCAATTGTTTAAGGAACTAGAGCATTTCAGAAATTTTTAAATAAGAATATCGAAACATAAATTTTGGCAGTTTTGATCAAAGTGAGTTTGGATATACTGAAATGACTGTTTTCATTCTAAGTTCTGCAGAAATGAGAACTCTTGATTTCAAAACTCTAGCTCTGTTTAATTGTCTCTGATTCTTCTGAACTCAAATTATCATGATGAGAGAATTTTTATTTCCCATTTTCCCACTGGGCATTTTTAGTGCAAAATGCTTTGGCAAACTCTAGTTCTAAGTTTAGAAGAAATCAGGATTTCCACAGATGTCAGAAAGATGTTTCTTATGAGGAAACACATCATAACTCCTAAAAATGTTGCAGTCTGTTTGCACTGGGAGAAATGAGAGAAATAACTAGATGCTAACACCTAATCACATAACAGTCCCTCCTTTGCTTGCCTTTCTTCTGTTATTCCCTCTCTTTTCTAGAACAAGTGCAGGAATCCTCAAGCACCTGTACTTGCAGGAATATGCTATCCCATTGGCAGTGGGAGGGGGGCCTTGCCCACTGCTCTCTTGGTGAAGCTCACATGAGAGGCAGAGGATGGGGTGTAGAACACAACTTACACTTTTTTTGTTGTTGTTGTTGTTCTCTTAAAATCGAGGAAGAAAGAAACAAAGATGGATCAAGTGTGGGAACAGGAAGAAAAAGGAAGATTTTTATCTCCACATGGAAATAATTTGGCAATAAAGATATTGCAACATTTAAAAGTTTCCAGTATCTTGATACATATGTATGTACACTTTTCTTTTCTCTATTTGTTATATTTTTTTCTTTCTAGTAAATTGTACTAATATAACTTTCTAAAGGAATGGGACCTTTGGAAAATGCTTTTTTATAATACTTAGAAAATAACAGCCTAGTTGAATGATCCAAAAGATTATAATCAAATTATTAGGGATCAAGCATAGGGAAATTTTTATAAGTTTATAGAAGAAATCTTCACAGGTGTGAAATATCAGTTCTTCATTAACTTCAATGGTACTTGTACAGTCTATCAGTTAATACTGAATTTTCCTATGTAGCTTACGAGTTGGGGCTGAATAGACTTTAAGTGTGAAACTCTATCTAATTTCATACTCAGGAAAATATTCATCTGGTTTTATCTGGTCATTTAAGCACCCTCCATTGAAAAAGAAAAACCAGAAATAAATTCATCTGTTCTTCACTATGTATCTTAGAATGGGATGAACAGACGTCTGGAATTACTTATCTATCGCTGCACTGTCTATACAGGAAGTAAAGATAATTAACACAGCTCAAATTAGAATTCAGTTAAATGAACACAGGTGTATAGTGACACTGACATGCCATTTAGGATATTCACAGGAAGCTGACAGAACAGGACAAATGATAGGCCTGTGATCTTCTGGACTGGCAGCAGGAGATGGGACAAGACACTGTCAGATATCCTGAACAGTACCAGGTCCCTCTACATGGCAGCAAACGAGTCCCTAGGTGTCTCATTTTTATAGGGTTAGGGCTTAGTTCAGCTATCCAAAGATGACTTGAAATGTCCCAGTTATGGAACACATCCACTGATGCTGAAGTTATGACATAGACCTATGAGTACCATAAGCATATGTAAGAGAAGCTGCATCAAGTTGCTAGTCACTGTGCTGCTTAGATTAACCCAGTGAACGTGTTCAAAGATAAAAATTCAAATCTTTTCTATAGTAAACCACTGTAGTTCTGATTGTTTCATGTATTTATCAGCTGAATGTCAATGGAAGACCTAGTACAGAGTTTAAATAATAATCTTGGAATATGAAGCTATGGACTGTCAAACCTTTACATCTTTTAGTTGCATGAACACAGGCATAGAAAAAAAAGGCAAATCCATAAGTTCTACAGATAAGTGTAATTTTTACATTTGATATAACAGGAAAATATCAAAGTTGAAAGGGAAATATTTTACTGCGTTTGTAATTTCTGTCTTCACCAGACAACAAAAGATGTGTTTTGAGCAAAGTCAGTATAAGCTGATGTACAAGGAAACATGTAGCTGCTTTCCTTACTTTATGAATTAAAGCACCAACACATTACAGCTACAAGAATCACTCAGATTCATTTATGTTGTTAATGCTACTATTTCTCAGTGTACAAGTACTCCTGAAAATAAACCTCTCTGAGTCCCATACCTTTCATTATTAGAACTTAAGAAGAATCAATTCGTGACTTTTATAGACATTCCTCAAAGCCTCCAGTAACAAAATGAGGAATTGTAATCTCTGAGCCATAAATCATGTTTTTCTTTTTAGGTCAAAAGTTTCCCAAGGCAAACACCTATATTTTTGTATTCAGAAAAGTGTATCTGTTACTTTTGTCCAGTGCATAGGCTCAGCTGCATCACCAAACAGAAACACAGATTTCTGGGCCCCTTTGTAGTTTCAGTTTCACGTATCCATGGAAATCAGATCAGGGGTTTTCTACCTGTTCTGAAATATCATTTTCACTTTAAAACAGGTTTATTATTTTAGTAGTTTGTAGATTCTGTCTTGAAATAAAATGACAGGTAGGGATATGAGCACAAGAAAAAGTAAAGGAGTTTCTGCATTGATTATGAGTTTTCTAGCTAGTATTTCAGGAAATAGATCTTAGTTTCTCAACACTTCTTGTTTTCATTGTGAATTTGCATTTCAACCTCAGCATTGATTGTGGATTTTTTCAATATTTGCAGTCTACACTGCATCATATCATATACCATAAGTTTATAAGTTGTCTCCACTAGCTATAAGATAAAACATTGTTTTCTATATTACAGGTTAAGGAGGCTCAGACTCAGGCAAAGAGAGGTAGTAATGACTGGAGAATGAAACCGTTTCTTTCTTTCCATTTCACATGACTGATGATTACGTAGTAGTGAGAAAAGTGTAACCAACACTATGGATTGAAAAACATAACCCATGGAAATAATACATCTCAGTTACTTCATCTACAGATTTCTTACAATCACACGTTAACTTGGTTTGGCATTCATGTGTGCAATATATGAAGGACACGATAATACTTTTTACTTCATGTGACTGTTTATATTTCTGTTAATTTAGAATGATCATAGAAACATTTTGATTTTTTTGCAGAAAAGTAGAATTCACCTTACCCTTTATTTAGGCTGAAGTTTGCCCAAGCTTTGATTCTTGGTTCCTAAATAATTTTCTAATTGACACATTTTTTATTACCTTGATTTTTACCTTTTTGTTCCTTTTGCAGTATCCTGAGTTAACAACGTCTTCACTAGTTCAGGTTCTCACTTTTGAAGGTTATGAATTTCTATGTAGAAAACTCTGTTCACTGCAGATGACAAAGCCATTAGAAACATTCTGCTGTACCCAATCCAGTACTGCTATGTGCAAGATGAATACTAAAAGCACCATTAGCAGCAGAGACAGCGAGCTACCAATCACTTATTGATGATTATGTAATTAATTAATTAAGCAGCAACTTCATATTAACATTTTCAATCTGAGTGTACATTTTCTGTAATGTATCCAAATCCAAATATTTGTCAAACTGGAGGGTCAGTCTGAGCTGCTTTCTTCAGTGCTTTGTAACCAGGGAACTGCAGGAAAGGAGACGCAAGCATTATGCAGCACATGGCTTCAGCCTGCATTCATGACTCACGATCATGCTACGCTTCCTTGTGCTGCAAAGGAACAGCACGTACTTTACCATGTACAAGACATTACTGTCTTCATCCTTGTGTTAAAGCTTCTTTCTATGGTAATGGATAAAATGACCCTCAAACTATCTTCATAGTCAAGGACATAATCTAGAAGAGAAATAAGACAAATATATGAAAAAGTGTAAAGAGTATCTTATTGATGGATGTGTTTATTTCAGCTTCTAGAGATGCTACAAAATATAATTAACTAAGCCTCCTATCCACAGTGATTACTCTGAAAAACATGGAAGCAAGGACATGCTAAAAGTTTTCAAAGGAGAAATTCCTTCTGTAAAACCTTGTGCCAATAGGGTAAGCACCACTGGTTTCCCTCAAACTTCTTTCCTATCAGTCTTAACAGATAACAGAAATGCTGTTGTCTCTTCTATTTATATGCCAGTGGTGCTACTTTGCTATTCTTGAGAAAAAGAGCTTGGAAAAAAGCTTGAGGAAAAAAAAATCATGATTTGGGAGTGGGGGCACCTATGTGCACGGTGCAAAATTACTTCCCAGATTGGTATTTAAAAAGTATTGTGAAGTGTAATTAATGTATATTAACTTTTTTTTTTTTGCATAGGAAGGCTCTGTAATATTGATTAAAGGGAAGATAGAGCTTCTTTCCAACACATTGTCATACGATCAGCTCCAGATAACCTCTCAACACAGGAATACAAACAGATACATCAATGACTGTCTAATTCTTTACTTTCAAGGCTGACTTGATGTCAAGGAAAAACTACCTCTGTAATAAACTGAAATGTTTCTCTGCAACATTTACAAAATCCTGGAAAAAAATCGCCTGAAGCCTCAAAGGTTTAAGGCTTTTAGTCTATAATCAATTTAAATAATCCTGTTAATTTTGTAAATCAATAAAAATAAACAACGAAGATTCCTTCATGTAACTTCAGATGGAAAGCTACTCTTTATGCCTTTTTGAACCAATACTATAATATATTCTTTCCAACACACAGTTACGAATATACCTGTCCCTAAAAATCCCTACTGGCAAATGGAAGTCTAAGAGAAGGCAATGAATCTAACTATTCATGACGGAGGACTTAGCACGGTAACTATACAGACAGAGGGGAAAAAAGAAAAAAGCAGATGTATTAAAAATCCCTCTACTACTACAACTCAGGGAAAAGGTCTTTTAGTCCAAGCACGCAATTTTAAAATAAATAAAACCATATACGTTCAGACCAGTGGGCATGCTGTCAACAAACATCACTCATGAAGGCCCACTTACCACTAACTGCCCATCTCTCTTCCGGCCACCTCTCATTCCTTGCTCACATTTTCGCACAACATATTGCTGTGTCTGCTTGAGATTCCCCTTCTTCATGCCTCTTTCTACACACATCCTTCTCGTTAAACTAATTGATATTCCTGGGCACAGGGTGATATTACAAGGAGATAAACTGGATAGCTCTGATGTCTTTTTTTGCCTCCTTCAGTCAACAAATATTAAATCATAGACACCTTTTTGTTTGGTTTTTTACTTTTTTGTGAAGTTAGAAGTACTCTTGAGATCTCGGTGTCAGGCAATTAAAAGGTTACAACTGCGAACAAGCTAACTTATCTGTATTGCATGCTATCCTTCATAATTCTCTCTCCCCACATAGCCTTCAGATGACATTCAGAAGCACACAGGTCTTACAAGCAGCCGGTGTCCTATGTACCACCCCATGTGCATACCCTGGATGCACCAGTGTTTGAAATGACAGTAGAAGCCTTTGTTTATACAACTAAACTGAGCCACTCATCAACGTAAGGTGTCTAGAGAGGTCTTCAGCTGAATAACCATAGGTGTCCAACTTGCAATGATGTATGGAAACAACGAAGCCTAGAAAATATTTGCTGTATCTCCTTAATTTTCAGTCAGTGTCTGAAGTTCGCTTAATGTCTTCAATCCAAAGCTGTAATTAGCATAAAGTCATTAAGGAAAGAATTAAGGAAAGCTAGCTTTCCTCTTTCCAAGATATCCTGGGTTTCTTGAAAGGAGGTAGGTTCTGTGGCATTCACCCCTCTGCTGTGTGTTTGGAGAGGTACTCAAGCTTGGCATCTTTGAATACCTTCATTGGCTTTCCAGACTCCATAATGTGCTATGGTAAGGGCTGTATAAAGCCATGACACAAATCTCAATTATCAAAACAAAAATATGAGAAAAATGCATGTATCATTTGGTAGCTGATGTGTGTTTTGGGGTTTGATTTTTTTGTTGTTGGTGGTGGTGTTTTTTTTTTCTTCAGATAATCCTCTTTTCATGTTGTGCACTGGTATGAGAGTCTCAGCACGTGCCACCAACATCTTCACTACGTATGAGTGCACTCATATTATACACAGTGAAAATCATTAGATTCAGTTCTTGGTAGGTGCCATAATCGAATTAACTGTGATAGTTTGTTATGAGACAGAGATGGATTCTTGTACATAGCATCAGAGGAACTAATGTGGTAGAATGGTAGAAACAAGAAACGGAGGAAAATTCTACGGACCTTTACCACAGAGCAAATCTGGGACAATAAATAATAAAGCTACAGCAGTGCTACACTGCAGAGAACAATTCTGAATCAGTATTTTATAAAGGAAAAGAGTTATAGGTAAAGGAACTGAAGACAAAAATTGCTCATGTAAAGGAACAGGTTTATGCTATTTCCAATTGTTTAGCTTATTCCCTTCAAGCCATTTCAGAGTGGGCATTAGAAAGCTGCCTCAGTGCAATTTAGCCCTTCCAAAAAGCTGAAGTCAAAACCTTTCACACCCGCCCGCAAAAACGTAGACTGGCATTCCACTTTTCTTTCTACTGGCGAATTTATGATAGAAACATCTCTAAAGTGTTACAATGTCAACAGCACAGGATGCACTCATAATGAAGGGATTATGAGCTACTTTCACAACAGGACTGGAGGGGCCAAAGCCACTCTTCTCATCTGTCATAGAATCAATAGAAACACATCTGTTAATTACTACTTCCCAGCCAAGCCTGTCACTGCCTGCACGAGTCCTTCTCTCCCACTCCCATGGAAAGCTAAACTGCCTTGTTAAATCTCAGGTGAGCTGAGCCAACCTCTGCCTTTGCAGTGAACCAGTAAGGGGTAATATTTTCTGAATCACACAGCTGTCTCTACTGAAAGGCAACAGTTTACACCATCACCAAACAGTTGAGTCACTGGCTGAAGAGAGCCTTAAGAGCAGTACACCACAACCTCCTAGGCTGAAGACTGAGGTGCAAGCTTATCTTAAATCTTGAGTATGAAAAATCCTTTCTGGCTGAACAGATTCTGGGACTTTGAGGTTATTATGCTTTGTAAAGAGATGATCAGAAAGACTTTTTTTTTAATCTGTGTCATATAACAACAAATGATAAAATAAGGCATAAGCAGTGAAGAATCAATATCTTGAATCTATTTTATTTGGACAATAATCAAAGGATTAGACACTTTTGATACTTTTTAATGCAATAAAATAATTTAAAAGCTGCTTGAACTTTTAGAGATTTAAAAGGATCCAAGGTAGCATGCTGGTATGGGGAAAAATACATCACCTTGCATTATAAATCATGTTTTCAAGGGTTCATAACACATTTAAAAACATACTCGAGGCTGGCATAAAAAATTCAATACAAAAGCATGTTTGGCAGAAAACCACAATAGAAGTCTTTTGCCCATATCTGGGTGATATACAGAAAGAAAAAAAAAATAGCACTTTATCACTGAGAACGAAAGGAAACCATGATGCCAACTGCAGTCCATTTACTGTAGATTCTACAATTTCTGCGTGCACATCTGCACCTTTATTGGATACCTAAGCAAAGCCTTCTTCCTTCAAATGAAATTTTCAAGGCCATGCAATAAACAGGTGCCTTTAGGCACCTGAGAAGGCCAGAGGCGGAAGCTAATGTGACAGAAACTTTATTGTTACAGATACATTTTCTGTGTAAATACGGCTAATTTTTTTGCACAAAAAATTTACAGAGAGGTTTAGTATGTAAATTAACAGTGACTGTGTGTGGTAACTACAATGGTAAAAATAAAGGCTAATACCTCCAGTCTGCCAAAAAAACCCCTGCCAAAAACAAAACAAAAACCAAACAACAAAAACAAAACACCAAATCAACAAAAAACCCCAAACACCGAAATAATTAAAAGTGTTGATCCTTAACCGAGTCTTAGTTCATCGAGTTTTCTTGGCAGGCTAGAGGTTTCCAGTAACACTTACTCCATATGTTCATTTGGTGAACATCTGAGGAACACAGCTAGTGGAAATCTCAGATGCAATTCTTTCACTAACCATAAACAAAATGTTATTTAAATAGCATCTGAACCTCAGTTATTTGCCATGTGCCTTTGGGTTTATTAGGACTATATATCCTTGTTAGACCAGATTCTGGACTTAGTATTTGTTTGGATGGCCTGGAGTGAAACTATTTTAATATCCGGTTTTATTTGATATCAGAGGAGAAAATAATTTAATTTGTTTTAAACAAATACTCTATAATTTTACTCTGTAAGTATAACAAATTGTCCTCTATTGCTATTGTTGACTTAAATGGAAGTAGAATACAAACTGCATGTATGTCCAATTACCTATAAGCTAAGGCCTGCCCTTCTAATCAGTTCTGCATAGATGGGTCTTGGCATCTTTTAAGGAACTCTATTGATTTTAGAAGCGGTTC
>NW_010413241.1:0-6608 GCF_000710305.1 Buceros rhinoceros silvestris | reverse complement strand
GTGATCAACCATGCAATGTACTGAGTAACATATTAAGATAAAACTAACGCATTCCAGGGTAAGAATTTTAGGAAAACAATCTATTTTACCCACCCTAAAATCCTGTTACAGAGTTGTATTGCTGCTTATGATATAGAGTTGAAATTAAATATAATTACTATGCATTGCTAAATTTTATATTGTTATTATTATTTAAACAACTCATGAAGAAATTATAGTGCTTTATTATTTTTGTTAGTTAGCTTCCAGCTTTCTGTCACCTAAAAACTCAACTTACCTACCTGCCAGTTTTTAAATTCTCATTTAATTGCTTCCTACTCATTTTCTTTTGTTTGTGTCTACCCACCTTCAAAGAGTCTGTTCCAATGTAATTAGAACTATTTGACAATCTTTAATCAAAGCAAAGTAACTAACAAGACAGTTTCAGAAAATTCTATAGAGTTTATTGAACATCCTTGGAGTGTTAGAAAGAATGTGCAGTGTTTAGAAGACAATTTAGATAGCGCCCATTGCATCCTCTTACAAGTTCACATCTTAACGGAGCATGTTGTAATTTCTTTTAATTTGTATCAGAACAGAGCTGAGAATGGTACCAATCAAAGGTCATTGCCAGTCAAGTCCATCCAAAAGCTTCAGACACTGAATATCTGAAAAATGATCTTGGATCTCTCTTTTTTTTTTTTTTAATCCATCATTTGTTTTTTCAACTTATGCCCCTGGGTACTCCTTTGCCATTTGCAACAAAATTTGCCAATTTTCATCATCCACTATTTTGATGGCAGGACATTTAGTGTTTTTCCAAATCACCCATAAAGGCTTTAATACTAAAGCTGCCTAATGACTGTTCTTCGGTACCATTGTACCTACCTGAAGGCACCATCCTTCAGCATTTTTACTTCATTTATAGTTTGGGGCTAGTTCTCAACACACACGAAACTTTGAAATAACATTGTCAGTAACAGAGGTTGTCTTTATCTACTGCTCTCTTTTTTCATTAATGTTGTAAATGTTCTTTATTCTTGTATTTCGTATGTTGAGTGAATTCCTTTGTGATCGAATATTGTTCATGCACCATAGTCATGGTTTCTTGAAATAACATCAAAAACTTAAATGAAATGTAGGAAGATCTTCTGTCTTGTAACAAGTATTCTTATCAAAGTCAGACTGCCTCTACCTTTTAGTTAGAAATCTTCTGGAATATTGAAGGGAATTTTAATTCTCTAGCAGAGCCTATCTGTCACCATTTCTACAGGGTAAACAGACATCTGAATCAATCATAATGTGCTGAATACCATGATGAGTACTTAGTGCAATTTCAAGTAAAACCTGGTCTAGGCTGTTCAGAGTTTTATCTATCTCAGGTGCTCTCTAGCACAATGTGTCTTTTACAACAGTGAGTCAGGGGGCAGATTTCAACTATCTTCATTTTTAAAAAAGTCATATATTGGCAGATAATTTTTCTATTTTACCATTAGTTCTGAATTGTTCCATTCAGAGGTCGAAAAGAATACGGGAGCTGTAACTTTCAAGGACAGATGTAATACATGTGTCTTTGTTCTGGCACTGCCTTGACCGTATATTCATTATCCATCCGAGTCCTGACATTTAACTCTTGGGGAGAGTTAAGTGCAAGTCCTTGACTGATCTGAGCATTATCTTCAAATATACATACAATTGTTATGATCCTACAATGACAGGGATCTCACGTAGTAGCCACAACTGCAAGGTATATATAATCTCAAAGCCAAATTATGCTCTTTAATTATAGGCTCTAAGAGAAACAATGGGTTCTAGAGATACGAACCCCAGAATAGGCCTCCATCCATCAACTATCTCTCATCGTAAATGATATAATATTCCTAATTTATGTACTTCTGTGGATCTTGAATATATCTTTCCACAATAAATCCATTATTTCAGATTCAATGAGCCATACAACTAAAAGTGTATTGTTGGTCCATTCGAGTGCAGTTTACAGAAATCACAGTGTGTTAAATAACAAACACAAGGTTGTATGATCTGCTGTTATTATGCTTTTTGACATAAATTCCACATGCAAAACAAAAATTTGTAACCATCTTTTCTCAATCGATCTGCAAATGTTAACGGAATAATGCACAGACACTCTGATAACTCAAAGCAATCATCTGGAACATGGTAGAACGTTGTGAATATTCGGCTGCCTCGAAAGGTTTACATGTTTCATGCAAAAATAAAACACACTGATGTTTTGTGTGGTTTGAGTTCTAAGATTATTATAGTCTTGATAAGTTACTTTTCTTTCAGCTATAGCATAAACAAACAATTCAAAGACATAAACTGACAAATGTCACGGTCATTAACTTTGCAGGAATATCTGTAAATAAGTACATCACATTTAAACACATTAATTTTATATTTTATAGATTATCTTTTAATGAAGTTATAAAATCATTGAATAAGAAAACAAGTTCTTTTAAAATACAGCTTATAGAAACTCATGCAAACTCATACAAAGTCTAATTGTGAAATGAGCTGTTTGCCTTCAGTGAAAAATGACTTGAAGCTTTCTCTGTTATGATATTATAATAGTTTTCCTGGGCATACAATTAAAATAATATGTGATGCAAGAAGTTGAAAAAGTCTAATAATGCACCAAAATATGTGAACAAATGCCAATATAAACTCACAGCATATTAGACAAACTCCAAGCCAACAGAATCTTAGAGTAATCAGGTAGTTGCCATTACAGTGTTACTTCAGGATTCAGGTACTGAATGGACAAAATTAAAAGGATAAATCCCTATTTATGGCTCCACACCAGAATGTACTTAACTGAGAGCCAATCTCCAAAGACAACACGAGAGGGATGGGTTTGCAGCCCTTCCCTGAACTTTTTTGCATGTAGTCCTTGAATTCCCTTCTGACCCTTTTTTATTTAACAGTGCAGAAATATCTGTATTTCAAGAGAGAGAAGACAAGTGCTTAGTGTGCACCTACAGCTCAGTTTGGAAGCCTAAGTATATCTTTGTGCCAGAAAAAAATTCTGATCTGTGCTCGAGTTTCATGAAGCTATAGGCACAAGTTTTCTTAAGGCTATGAAGTCTTGATACTGCATATCTTTGGAAGCACTGTTAGCTATCTGAGCTGGGTGTTCAGACATATTCATCTTACCAAAGCCCTTCTGGGATCCAGAAAAAAGGGTATCCCTCACCTAGACTGCATAAAGGACTCAACTTGCTATATACATGCAGAGTGTCCCTACCACACGACACTAGCTCAAAACCTAGCTAGCTTCTTCTACTGCTCTAATTAGGGCATTTGTTCAGAATTTTAGGAATAATTGAACACAAGGAGATTTGCCTGTACAACTTTGCCTTCCCAGAACACCATTTCTAGCTACCAGCCAAAAAACCACAAAAACCCAGAATGCAAAAAACATCTCCCGTGTCAGAGTGCTCTGTTCTGCCAAAATTACGCCACACTTCTGTCTGCTAAGACTGAAAATGTGTGGATGCAGAGTAAGTAAAACTGCCTTGGTAACCTAGTGGGTACACAGTGATTTGAAATACTCCCTTACTCTATTATTTTACCTCTATGAAAATGCACTCCTGTATGACAAAATCTGGGAAATTAGAGAACACAGTCATCCTAATGCTGTTCTGTCTCAGATTGTTTTCTGGGGCTGCAGACAAATGCTAATAAGAAATCAGAGCTCGGTCCTCAAGATAGTTATATTTTTTTAATACATCCTTTCTCAGATTTCAGGGAAGTACAGGTAAAAGCAGTCTACTTTCTAGTACTTGATATCTGAATGTTCCACAGGCCATTGCATGGATCACTCACACACTAAAAAAATCTAACAGAAGTTTTTTCAAAGTATAATTTGCAAAAGATAGCTGCAGCAGTTATAGCTTAGAAAAATACCATCAATACATTTCATCTCAGGAAAAACAGTTAAGGCTTCTGAAGTGCATTATAACACTGCTAAAGAAGCTCTGCAGAGCATCTGTGTGCTTGTGCAAATTTGAATCACCAATGCATTCTGACTGTCTCCTATTCTGCTTTGACTTCTGATGTGCAGTAGAGCTGCTTTAGCAGTTTTTTAAATTGGTATTAACAAGGAAGCCACACCCCCCCTTCCCTAATCGTTCCCATTTTATGGAATTTGTCAGATTATGGCACTACACTCCATATAACATGTTTCATATAACGTTCCTGACAATACGAATCTAGGAGGGAAAAAGTATTTTGTTTTTATATTGTCAACATTTTTACAAAGGGTGAATTCTGAGTTGACTAGCTAAGTAACTACTTCAGCAGGGCAAAGGCAATGAAGAACCTGACAGGTTCCTGAGATGTGTACTCTTCGGGGAAATCTTCTGGGTATGTTTGAAGCTTGTGTGTTATTAATTATTTTCAAATAGCTTGGTTTTTTCCCAAAGTCAGGGATGAAATAAGGACTGTGATGTTCTCTGTCTCATAATCAGACTCAAATTAGAGCATTTACAAGTATATTAGTTAAAGATCAAGCAAAAATGTCTACACTTGGCATCTGACCCAAGGGAAAATAAGCCTTCTACTTGCAATCTCTGTCTTCTGCTAAATCTTTCATAAAGAACAAGCACTTACAGTCTGAACTCTTTAACCTCCTCATGATGGGTAAGTAGTACGTGAATAGTAAATTACCCAGCTCAAAGAACTCTCCAGCGTGGAAGTGTTTACTGTTCTTCTAGTAAAGATACTTCAGAAAAAAAGTGCCTGATCTCAGTAAGATCTCTTTGGGGTTGTAAGATTATGGCTTGATAGCTACATATGTGCTTTGTTTTAATTTAAGAAATAATTTTATTCTTGTTCAGATTGGGACCTTGCTGACAGACAACATGATATGATATGTAAGTGCTTCTGAATAGACATCACTGAAAATGTAGAGCTAAATACATCTTACATTGATCAGTGATTTTAAATGAAGTCTTTTAATATGATCAAGAGAACTATAAAATTGAATCAAGCAATGCCCTCAACATGCTCACAAAGATCACAAAAATGCAAGGACTTTTTCTATAATTAGAGCATCTCCCCAAAAGGAAATTAGAGAGACTGTCTGAAAAATGAGCTATTGAACTAAAGCACATTAGAGATCTTTAAAAAGAACTTTGTAAGTTTCTAAACAAAGAAGCATTGATAAGCAATGAAAACATATGCTAACAGAGATGATTAAATACTAAAAGATGAGTCTTCTGGCTTTTTCTCTAGTGTTTAGGCCACTTACATCCAGTCTTTAATAACTATTCTTGCTGTGATTATTGAGTAGTTTTCATAGACCTCCATCAATTCAACCAATACACACTTTCAAAGAAGGTCTGAAGGTTTATAACAGTCATTGCATGAGGGTTACCTTTGGTTATACTAATTAAAGGAGAGCCAGCAATTGATGCAAATGCCATTGAATAAAAAACAGACTGGCTCATGGACAGGTGCTCGCTCTATCTACATGATCTCTGTAGGAAACAGCTAGTTGGAAGAGCCCAAGACAGTCAAGGATTAAGGTAGCAATAAGGCAATGTGGGGATTTGGGGTCTAGTACTCAAGCTCCATCTCTATCATATTTTCATTTGGCAGTGAATATTTATTCATAAATATGCCGAAGAATCTTTCACAAAGACTGGGAAAGTGCTCCATATACAATGCATTCAGCACAAAATCATAAAGCACGCATTATTCAGCAATAAATAAAAATAGTACACATCTTTGGAACACCAGTCGCCTTGGAAGTATCCCAAGCACTGGGTTAAAGCACACTTTAATACATTTGAGTGCTTAGAGTTGCTTGAGTGTCAAACAAGCAAGGAATTTATTTTAAAAATACTTTGTCAGAAAGTTTCAGTTTGATGAAGCATGATGAAAAGCAAAAGCAGTGACTTTTTGATAGCACAGACATGAGCTGGAACCCAGAAGACTCTAGTTCAGTTTTGCTCTCTGGAAACAGATTTGAACTCAAAGAAAATCTGCTCATTGCACACAGTAAACACCAAGCCTTAACACCCCGCCACCCTCTTCCTTCTATTTCTTTCTGGTTCAGTGACTATTTAATTATATAAACAATGCTGAGGAGCTTTCCTGGAAGAAACTGAGTAGAACACTATTCTGAATAGTGCATGTCCAAAGGTTTCAAATTCCTTATTTAGATAGTCAGAGTAAGAACCTGAAATCAGATTGTATCAGTCCATAACAAGTGCCTCACCATCTGGCCTGGCTGTCCCAAATCAGTTAATGGGAAGTGGTGGATCACTTTTTCATGGACGTTTTTCAGATACATACTATTTGTGCTATGATATGGAATAAATCACAGAATCACAGAATCATCTGGTTGGAAGAGACCTTTAAGATCATTGAGTCCAACCTTTCACCCTGCACTGCCAGGGTCCCTAAACCATATCCCTCAGAACCACATCCACACGGCTTTTAAACACCTCCAGGAATGGGGACTCCACCCCCTCCCTGGGTAGCCTGTTCCAATGCTTCACAATCCTCTCAGTAGAGAAATTTTTCCTGATATCTAACCTAAATTTCCCCTGGAGCAACTTGAGGCCAGTCCCTCTTGTCCTCTCATTCATAACATGGGAGAA